>NC_135611.1:5180000-5230000 GCF_053574225.1 Canis aureus | reverse complement strand
AATCAATCACCCAAAGCCCAACACGATGCCTAGTCCATATGGAGAACTGCACTAGTTACTGTTACGGTTCAGGGAGGTATCACCATGTCACACGGGACCAACACCGTCGAAATAGATATTTCAAAGTTTGTAAGTCCTACATTTTCAACTAAATTCTAAGTACTTTTTCAAGCGAACTCTTTGGAGAAAGAATCTAATTACTCGTCTTTTACCAGTAATGTTTTCACTCAGTTAATGTTGGTAAATGGTATAAACACAGCATTGACAGGCGGGTCGTCTAAGGAAACTTTCCCACGTCTGTCTCCAGAACTTTCAGTTCGCCGTTACCGACCTGGGTTAGGGCAGCAGACTGGCAAGGGTGGCTTCGAGTCTAAGGCTGAATCCCACCGTCACTAGCTGTGGGATCCCGGGATGGCTGGCTCCTCTAACCGGCAATATCCGACAGCGGGACACACAGGAGGATTCACGGGGATTACAACGTGGAACGGGACCCCCGTAACGAGTATGAAAGTCACTTTAAAAACTATTTTAAAAAGGTTATCATCACCTAAATGTCTGCATTCTTAAACAGAACAGGGCTGGACTTCACCTTGAGAGACGATTTGGTTTAGAAAGCCCATCACCACAATGATACGACCATGACTTTTCAATCCCGTTGGCTTAAAATTCCCTAACTGCCGACGTTTCAACAGGAGTCCCCAGCACGCGGGAGCTGCACGACCCGACCCTGGGTGGCCTTCCCTGCTGGAAAAATTATGCCTTTGACTACGATGGAAAACGTGACGTTTGGAATCATCCCACCTCCCACATTAGAATTCAACCAAAACAGCAATCAAAGAGAACGTAGATTTAACATTCCGAGCTGCCGCGGCCAGGCCGTGCTGGCTCTCCCACCACCCGCGCCGCGTCCTGAACGTTAGTAAAAGCAGCTCGTGCGGGGACATTTCTAACACCGAGGATTTTTCCAGCTTCTCCTGCCAAACTGGCGAACCGCCACAGTCAGCATATTGCCTCCCCGTGGCTTCCCAGGGCCTGCGACCCCGAGGGTCCCTCCCGGAGCCACCGGAGAGTCTTCCTCCGACGCTGGGGCTGCGCACGCGCCCGGCCCAGCACCCGACCCTCGGCCCCCGACCTCGGGGCCCACAGCGACGGCGAGCGCACGACGCGGCAGAGTGGGGAGGAGGCAGGACCCGCCGGCAAGTTCCTGCTCCCGCGCCCTCTGGAAATCAATCCCAAGGGGCCCTCCTGGACCGACACCGCGCGCCGTCCGCCCTGACACGCGTCTCCCCTCGCGGAGATTGACTCCTTCGGCCTTCCGTTTCCCTCTTCGGGGGAGGGAGGGAGGGGGGGGGAGGGACTTCCGGCTGTATCTCCGAGTGGTTTCCGGCAAGAGCCGATGGGCCGAAAAGAAGGCGGCACACGGGTCGGCCGGCCACTCGGGGCAGAAACGGGGACTCGATGTGCTTTCGCTAAACCAGTTCCGGGACCCTGTTTCTTGGTCGTGGTGTCCGGCGCTCGGTCCGCCACGGAGGCGACCTGGGAACCGCCGGAAGTCGCTCGCATGAGAGGCAGGAAGTCCCTCCCTTTCCTCCCAGAGGGAAGACGGTGAGCCGGAGGAGTCAGTCAGAGGGGCGAGCAGGAGCGATTCCGTCGGCAAACAGGTAAGTTATTCTCTGGCCGGGGCGGGGGGTTTGGAGGCGGGGACCGTCCAGCGTCAGCGCAGGGCCTGGGGGCGGTGGCTTGAGGGCCCGGGCCCGGGCTGCTGGGCGCCGGGAGCCCCGCCAAGGCCCTTCGCTCTTCCTCCTCCCCCCTCCCCCCGCCTCCGCCCCTCCCCGCTCGCCGGTCCCTCCCGACGCCGCCCAGCCTCGCCCGGCACACGCCCGCCGCCCGCGGCCCGGCCGCCGCCCGGCCTCCGCTCCCGCCCTCCTCCCGCTCGCTGCGCGACCGCCTGCGGCGGGGCTCTCGGGCCGGCGGAGCCTCGGCTTCCCCGCGGGCCGGCTGTCGGCACCCCGTCGCGCAGCGGGTGTGCGGGGGAAGCACCTGCCGCAGCCTGGAGCCGCGGCCCCGCCGGTTTACCGTCCGGGCGGTGGTTTCCTCCTCCTCCTCCTCCTCCTCCTCCTCCGTCCGGGCGGTGGTTTCCTCCTCCTCCTCCTCCTCCTCCTCCTCCGCCGCCGCCGCCGCCCGCCTGCTCCCGGGTCACCCCCAGATGCACCGCTGCGCCGCTGCTGCCCGCGCCTCCTTCCGTTAAGGACGCTGGAGCCCGGGAGCAGCGCGCCTGCAGGGCCGGGTGCTGCGCCTCGGCCCGGCGGCTCTGGACGCGGGGGGGCCCGGGGCTGCGGCGCGGCCGTGCGCGGGCGGCTTCGGCCCGGGCGGAGACCCACCTCTTGCCAGCCCCAGCGCGTCCTGAGCGTGCTCGCCCGCGTCCTCCGGGTCGGGTGCCGGGGCTGCGCCCGGGAGTGCTGACCCCTGTCTGTCGGCTGAGCTGAGTTTAGATGGCCCTTCTGTTTCCCTGGGGAGTTGAGGGGAGAGGAAGGGCATCTCGGCAAGGTTAGCATCCCTCGACACACGTGCGGGAGGCCTAGTAAAGTAACTGCAGGCGATCCCAGCCCTCGCGGTGGCCGCGCTGTCCGTTTGCCGCCCGTGCCGCTGGATTGAGTCCCACCCGCTACGCCCTGCCGCGCGGTGAGGAGTCCGGTCCAGCGGGAGCACGGCGGAGGGAAGGGCCCTGCCACCGACGGAACAGCATTTCTGACGCATCCTCTCTCTGCATGCTTCATTGAGCGCAGCAACCTCGTAGACTAGGATTTAATTATTCCCTTTCTGCCAATTAAAACTCAGATTAAATCCTGCGAACAAAGTTAATGTCAGAATTCAAATCTCAAATGTTTGTTACTCATTCTTCAAGTTTGTTACTCTCGAGAAAACGAACGCCTCTTGGCATGTCTGATACACAGTGTGCAAGGTTCTCTAGGAGCGGACGTCTTCCTGCGTGATCTGCAGGCAGGTGTGATTGTTGCTGATAACACGGTTGCCACGGTGCCTTTGTAAAAACATTATTTTGGGATAATTTCAGATTTACAGAAAAGCTGCAAGACAGGACAGGGTCCCACTGGTATTCAGCAAAGCGTACTGACTCCACCTGAGCAAACAGTGGTCCTCGCTTATTTCCACACGCCACTCTAGATGCTGGAGTTAGATTTCAGGATCTGCTTAAGGAGGCAGATACAGAAACAAATACAGTGCCTTTTGCTAAGTGCTGACATGGACATGCACAGAGCAAATGGTGTCTGCCTGGGAAGGAGTGGAGAGGGCTTGCAGGGGACGGGGTTTGGTTTAGGTCTCCAGGATTAGTGGGTATTCACTTGCTCCATGGGACATTTCTCCCAGCATTGACTTGAACTAGGTTTGTGTCGTTAGAGGAGAATTCGGACCTTTATAAATTAGACTCTCACATTTCAAAGGAAGGGGTTTGTATGACAGGTTTTTCAGGTCTCATGGTGGTGAGAAGATTTCCAGTTCCTAAATCCATGAATAGAAGTAGAAATTAAGCTCTTTTTCTTAGGCAGTAATGGAAATGTCTATATCTATACATTTTAGAATTCTTCTTCTTTTTTTTAAGAAGATTTTTTTTTTTAAGATTTTATTTATTTGAGAGAGAGTGCACGTGCAATGCAAGCAGGGAGGGAAGGGCAGAGAGAGAGAGGGAGAAGCAGACTCCCCGCTGAGCAGGGAGCCTGATGAAGGGCTCCATCCCAGGACCTTGAGACCATGACCTGAGCCACCCAGGTGCTGCATGTTTTAAAATTCTTTGTTTTCAGACTTAAGTACATCTTGTGGTTAGGTCACACATGCTCTTTATGCAAGGATGGGGCGCAGTTCTTTTTCTTTTTAATATGATTTTTTTTTAATATGATTTCCTGCTTTGTAGTTTGGCAACATAATCCCAATCTAACCGGTTATCTCTCAAATACTTAACTTTTTTTTTATTGCTGTTTTTAAAATATTTATTTATTCGTGAGAGACACACACAGAGAAAGAGAGAGAGAGAGAGAGAGAGAGAGAGAGGCAGAGACACAGGCAGAGGGAGAAGCAGGCTCCATTCAGGGAGCCCAATGTGGGACTCGATCCCTGGTCTCCAGGATCATGCCCGGGGATGAAAGCAGGTGCCAAACCACTGAGCCACCCAGGGATCCCCCAGTTCTTCTGAACTATAATGTGTGTGTTAGATAATACCCCAGACATTTGAGTGAATGCCTTAGCTTGGCTTCTATAACAAAATGTGATAGCCTGGAGAACTGACAACACAGGTATTTACTTGTCACAGCTCTGAACATGAAGTCCAGGATCAAGGTGCTGGTTCCTGATGAGGCCTCTTCCTGGCTTACAGATGGTCACTTATTCCGCTGTGTCCTCACATGTCAGAGATCGAGACAACTTGGGCCTCTCTTCCCCTTCTTATAGGGACATTGATTCATCTTAGAGACCCTACCCTCATGACTGAATTTAAATCTAATTACCTCTCAAAGGTTGCACCTGCAAATACCATCACGTTGGGGATTAGTGATTCAACATAATGAATTTTGGGGGAGGACACAATTCAGACTATAGTAGATGGGTTTCTTGGAGATTTTGTTTTTACGTGAAATTCCTCCTGTACAGACATGATATGGAAATAAATAGAAAAATCAGCATTTGTATGGTTTTTGCTAAAG
Organism: Canis aureus; assembly: GCF_053574225.1. Classification (NCBI taxonomy): domain Eukaryota; kingdom Metazoa; phylum Chordata; class Mammalia; order Carnivora; family Canidae; genus Canis; species Canis aureus. The sequence goes on along the minus strand of NC_135611.1, from coordinate 5,225,288 downwards.
CAAACACAATTTTATCTAGATAAGACATTTTAGATATATATGTGTTTTTGAAGATTTATTTGAGGGAGAGCACAAGAGCATGAGTGAATGTGCAGGGGTTGTGGACAGAGGGAGAGAGAAAATCCTGAAGCCGACTCCCCATGGAGCGTGAAGCCAAGGTAGGTCTCCATCCCAGGACCCCAAGATCATGACCTGAGTCGAAGTCAAGAATCAGTAGCTTAACTGACTGAGCCACCCAGGTGCCCCTTATTTTATTTAATTTTTTTTTTAATTATTTTTTTTTTTTTTAATTTATGATAGTCACAGAGAGAGAGAGAGGCAGAGACACAGGCAGAGGGAGAAGCAGGCTCCATGCACGGGAGCCCGATGTGGGATTCGATCCCAGGTCTCCAGGATCGCGCCCTGGGCCAAAGGCAGGCGCCAAACTGCTGCGCCACCCAGGGATCCCCTTGTTTTAGATATATTAAATGCGATTCAGAGACCAGTTGAAGAAAAGAGGAAATTTTAGTTGTTTCATTTTGATGAAAAAGAAAGATGCGATGAAATACTTGGGTGGTCCTTTCACTTTTCTTTTAGGCCTTAAAGAAGTGACCGCCTTCCTAGATTGGTCAAATCTTTCTCAGGACTGTGGCAATGATCTGTTCCAGTTCCCTGGTTGTCCTGTAAGGAGGCTGAGCGCCCACAGAAGCTGAGTAATCTGTCTCCGAGTTTAGCGGCAGAGCAGGGATTAGAATCAGGCTTCCTGATTTACAGGCCAGTCTTTCTGCTTCCATCAGGGGTTCTCCAAGTTAAGGTGCATCAGAGTCACCTGGGGAGCTTATGAAAATACTCAGCGTCCCCTGGGCTTCTGATTCAGCAGGTCTGGACTGGGGCTGAGAATTTGCGTTGCTGACAGGTTCCACCTGGGTGACATTGAAGCTGTGGGCTCTGAGATCACACTTTGACAGCCCTGGCCATACACAATGTTGCCTTTAATCTCTTAGGAGAGTAAGTAAACTCCCTGGGTTTACACCAGTGTAACCTTTTCCCTGGTACTCAAAGAATGGAGTTGTTTAATTTTGTGTTACCAATCAGCAGTGTACCAAAAACATAATGATTAAATGAAAAAAAAATTAAAAGGATGAGAAATATAGTATTTCTTGGAGGGAGTCATTTTGGCATTTTCAAGGATAATTTTTGGAGATAATTCTAGAGGTCAGAACCACTCATTGAAGAGAAGTCACATGAGCTCTGAGGACCTTCCGTCTTATCGACATTTGCACTTAAAGAGTGTCTGGGTTAATTGCTAGGTTGTATAGGAGTGAAAAATTACTTCCAATTTTATTACTCTATGCTTTTCTCTGTTGTGTTCTGAAATGTTCATTTCTTATATATCAGAATCTTATCAGGCCCTCACACAGTTATGTGCCCATAGTAGATGTTAAATAAATGTAAGTTGAATTAAAAAAGGATTAAGGGGGAAAATAAAGTGGACCATTTTTCTGGAGAGATTTCGGTGCCATAGGAAAATTACTATACTTTCTACATTATCACAATTACAGGCTTTTATGGAAAAGTTATAATTTATTCCAGTTTAAGCCTTATTTGCAATTATTTGGATTTTTTTTTTAAGCACAATTTTGGAGGACGCAGCCTGTTTTTATGTTACAGTTAATGAGTGATTTATCTCATACCTTGTGTATCATTCATCTGAAATGATTTATAAACACTTTATACTTTGAAATAACTTAAGAATTACAAAAAAGTTGCTAAAATGGCTCAGAGAGTTCCTGTATACTTTTCAACAAGCATCCATTGATTAGCATCTTATGCATGCATAGTGCAGTTATTGAAACCAGATAGTTGATAGAATTAATCTAAAGACTTTGAGGTTCACCACCGTGTCCCTTCTCTGGTCCAGGGTCCAATCCAGGAGCCCACATTGTATTAAGGTATTCTGTCTCCTTAGTCTCTTCCAGTATGTGACATCTCCTTTTGGCTTTATTTTTAATGACATTTATGCACTTGAAGAGTGCTGGTCTTTTATTTTGTAGAAAGTCCTTTATTTTGGATTTGTCTGATGTCCTTTCATGATTAAATGGAGTGTGAAGCATTTTGGCAAGAAGACCACGGTGGTGAAGTTGTGCCCTTCTCGGTCTCGTATTGGGACGTACGTGACATAGACATGTCTTATCACTGGGGAATTTTAACTTTGATCTCTTGGTTGAGATAGTATGTGATAGCGGTGCTCTCAAGATAAATATTTTCCCTTTGAAATTGATTACTTTCATTGCTTTACTGATTTTTGGTACAGAAGTTTAAAAGAAATGAGCATATAATGTCAGAATCCTTTGAGCCTGGTCCCAATTATGAGAAATTTCTTATCTCAGGAGGTTTATTATTATTTGTCAGACACAAACATAGCATGGAAAGGGAAAAGTGTAGGCTCTTGGAAGAATGGTTATTTGCTCAAAAACTTGTACTTGATCTTGGTCAGTCTCAGTTTTGAATTGGCAGGAATGGATGCTATTTGTCCCAGTTCTTTTGCTGTGGTTCTGCAATGTCTCACATTTGTCTTCCAGTGTATGACTTTCCATAACTACACTGCTTTTCTTAAAATTCTCCCTAGAGCCTTTTTGTAGAAGATAGATACGCTTCAGTTCATCACAAGGCAGGTGCTCTAAGTATTCTCCTACTTCCCAGCACTTGGTAGTGCATAGTGCATGCGTTCTTTTTGTATACCATGGTGAAGTGCTGGATACATTACATATACACATCTGTAAGTTGGTTCTGTTTTTCAAAATGCCCGTGCCTTTTCTATCCCAACCAGAATAATTTGAAGCTATATATCTGGTCTGTCTCCCTGCAAAGCTCGCAAGCTCTCTCTCCTTGGATTCAGGGAACAGATCTCTTTCTGTTTACCAGTGACTTGCTTGGTACCTGGCACACACAAGACACTTGATATTTATGAATAAATGAATATTTACATGTGCATTTTGTTAGTAGAATATGGTGAACATCTTCTCACATTAACAGAGCTGTGTAATCTGCACGGTATTCCAATGTATGGACATGCCATAGCAGCTTCATCTTTAACCCATCCTGCATCATTGGATATTAGGTTGTTTCTAATTTTTATATTATAAAGAGCTTCATGCTGAATATCCTTAAACACGTATTTTGTCCAGTTATTTCTTGTAGAGTCATTGATAGGTCAAATGTATATGTACACACATAGAGAGTGTGTATGTGCATGTGTGGAGAGAGGGAGAGAGAGAGACAGAAAAATTACCTTCTAGGAAGGTTTATAGATTTATATCCCAACCAGTACTGTTGAGAATGACAGTTTTCCCACACTTTTTTCCAATGCTTAATTCTCTATATTTTTAAAAAGACTGCATTGAGTTTTTGGGATTTTTTAAAGGATTCTTCCTGGAGTATGGTGGGTTGGGGATCATAGTCTAATTTGTTAATAACTTTCCATATTTTCACATTGGAGTTTTTCAGCTTTTTGTGTGCCTCAATGAGAGAGCAGAATAACTCCCAATAAAGGCCTGAGTGGTTAACACCTAATCAGTATTTTACTTGGGGGCACTTTTTGTATCCTCACAAAAGTTATAGTTGGCTATAACTGGTCTTTACCAAAAAGGAAACGTTTGAGAGTGGGATACATTTTAAATCACATCAAACGTTTTTGAGAGTGGGATACATTTCTAAATCACATCATTCAAAAAAAAAATCAACTATAGGTCAACTATAGGCTTAAAGACAGCAAAACTGTGGAACTTTTAGAAAACAAGGTAGGATAGTAGTTGTATGACTCTGATATAGAGAAGAGATTCTAAAACAAATCACAGAAGACGCAGACCATAAAGGAAAAGATTCATAAGTTTGACAATATTAACATCAATAACTTGTGTTTATTAAACCATCAAGTGAGTGAACAGACAAGTCACAAGTGATAATAGGTATTTTCAGTACACATTAGTGATAAAAGATTAGTATCCAGAAAAGTAAATGGCAAATCAATAATAACAATAGAAAAATGGGCAAAGGACCCCACCTCAATAGGCATCTCACAAAACAGGAAACCCGAATGCAAAGATTTTCAACTTAATTGGTAATTAGGGAAAGGCAAATTAGGATGAAAAAGGTATATAGTTTCACACACATTAGGTTGGCAACAGCATAAAAATCTGACAATATCTGTTGTTTGGGAGGAAACAGCTGGATTGCTTATACCCAACTGATAGGAGTGTAACTTGGTACAATAACTTCGGAATTATCTTGTAAAGTTAGAGACCAATGTATCCTTTGACCTAGTAATTCCATTTCAAAGTCTTTATCCTAGAGCAGTGCCTCTAAAATGTGTTCCCAGGATTTCACGGGAACTTTGTAGGCAGATTTTGGGCCTCACCCTACACCTACTGAATCAGACTTTGAGGATGGGCCAGCTTAACAAGCTCTTCAGGTGAATGGGTACATGCTAAAATTGGCAATTCACTGCCCTCTAGAGAAACTGCTGTGCTTGAATGCCTGGCGACGTGTACAAGAACGCTCACTATTGCACTGGTAAAAGGAAAAAACTGGAAGCAGTGTACATCACAGGAGAATGGATAAGTTGTACTAGACTTCTATAGTGAAGGACTATACGGTAGTGAAACTGAAGGATTTTAGCTGCATGCATCACCAGGGATAAGTGTCAGGAAGGTCATCTGGGGGAAGAAAAGATACTTCCAGAAGAATATATATACTATTTTTCGTTTTTTTTTTTTTTTTTTTAAAGTTTGGAAATGTGCAAAACAAATTGTATACTGTTAGAGTACTATTTGCTAAAGTAATTAAGAAAACAGATAAGTTACAGACACAAAGTCCATGTCCGAGGAGAGCTCTGTAAGTATGAAGAGCGAAGGTGGTGGGGGCACCGAGAGGGACAAAGATAAGTATTTAATTTTCTTAAACTGATCTGCACCCAGGGATTTGTTTCCTTGCCCATGGTAAAATTGTTTTTTATATCTACCAAATATTTAAAACACAAACATCTGTGCTTTTTTTTTTTTCTTTTTGCAAAGTCTGTCTGCATGGGACTATTCACTTTTTGTAAAAAAGATATGATGAGGTGATTGTGGTAAAGACGTGTTTTTGCAGGATTAGGATATAAACTTTCAGGAGTAGAGATTTCAAAAAAGAAAATTGGTTTCAATGATAACGATTGTTAATACTTGCTGAGTGCTTACTGCCAAGTACATCATGTGCTGAGTTTGTTTATTTATTTATTTATTTATTTATCTATCTATTTATTTTAAAGATTTATTTTTATTTATTTATGATAGACATAGAGAGAGAGAGAGAGGCAGAGAAACAGGCAGAGGGAGAAGCAGGCTCCATGCCGGAAGCCCGATGCGGGACTCGATCCCGGGACTCCAGGATCACGCCCTGGGCCAAAGGCAGGTGAGAAACCGCTTGAGCCACCCAGAGATCCCCCTATTTTTATTTTTTTAAAAGATTTATTTATTTATTCATAGGAGATACAGATTGAGAGAGAGAGCAAGAGAAGCAGAGGCATAGGCAGAGGGCTCCTCATGGGGAGCCTGATGTGTGATTCGATCCCAGATCCTGGGATTGAGACCTGAGCCAAAGGCAGGCGCCCAACTGCTGAGTCACCCAGGCATCCCTTGTGCTGAGTTTATACAGTGAGGTTGTGTGGGCCAGTATCACCAGTACAGGAAAGGAAAGGTAGCTGTGGGCTTGCAAGTGCAAGTGGTAGAGGCTCTCTGATCTGAAAAACCCTTAGAAAAGGTCAGAGCAAGAATATAATCTGACAAAACAGTAAATGACTGAGAGTGCTGGAGTTAGGAGAGAAAAAGTAAAAGCAAAGTGGGGAGTGTAGGAGACTGGTAAAGAGTCTGTTTGCCCCATTTGAAAAGTTACTTTGTCTTAGGTTTTTTCCTAAGCCAGTGTATATGACTTTATCTGCTAGAATTAGCCGATGACAAGTCCCTAAAGCTGAAAAAGAAATTGAATTCTGTTTTAGTTCTAAGGATTGCATCTTCCAGGTCATTAGAAAGTGGTATTAGGCCAGAGGATTTAAGAAATGATACTTCTTGGCTTGGGCAGTTGGTTGCTAAAAAGGGAACTTTGGAGAATTTTACCTTTGCCTGTTTTTTCTTCACCTTTGATAATTTTTTTTGAGTGTCCTATTTATCCCATATTCTGAGGACTTTTTCCTTAAACATTGCTTGCACTGAAAATCTTATTGAAAGCCATCATGGTATGACATTCACTCCTTGAAATTAACAAGTATAGGAAAAATAAAAATGTGGTTCTTGAAGCCCTATGTCAAATTATATGTCCTATGGAACCAAATAGCACTACTATTTTTGTTTGATATTCAGAGTGTTAAAATTGTCTAAATCAGGAGAACTGTCAAATGTTTGTAATTATATCATGTCATACTTTCTAGCAAAGTCAGCTCCTCACTAAGAAGTTGACAGCCTACGAGAGTCCCTCCATAGCAGGGAAGTCTGCATTTCAGACACATGGAGTGCCTGTCAGAGATCCCTTATGGGCAAATGTAGAACATAGCCTTCTTAAAACTGATTTTAGATACTTCAGCTTTCCTAGTTTCTGCTGCATTTTGCTGAAGCTGTGTAATCTCAGTCATAACTCTCAGTGTTTTGCAATGTGTTTGATGTTCACACTTCTCTTTTATTTTCTCCTATATGCTGTGCTTTTTGTCTTGTAAATACAAACAGAATAGCATTAAATAAAAACAAGTAAGGTAGTAAGCCTAGTCAGGAAAAGACATTGTTTAACCCAGTTGGGAGTTAAACCAGTGTAATCATCCATTGTAACCAAAGTCTAGCTTTCTTGTCACTTACTAAATATAATGGAACCTTGGTGTTTGCTGCTTTTTTTTTTTTAAAGATTTTATTTAAAAAAAAATAAAGATTTTATTTATTTATTCATGAGAGATGGGGGCGGGGCAGAAATACAGGCAGAGGGAGAAGCAGGCTCCATGCAGGGAGCCCAACGCGGGACTCGATGGGACTCCAGGATTATGCCCCGGGCCAAAGGCAGGCACTAAACTGCTGAGCCACCCAGGGATCCCCCAAATTGCTGCTTTTTAAGTGTACAATTCACTTATCATTTCTGCTGACTGTGAATTATGGGTTCGAATTTGATATATAATTATTGGATCAGTTTATTATAGAATGAGAAATCATAGGAGTGCATATAATTATAAAGCCATTAGAATTTAAGGTGGTAATGTACTTTTAAAAATAGCTTAGAAAATTTAGATCATTAGGAATGGTAGGAGAAATTATTGTCTTTCAAAAAATGAGATCAAATGGTTTTCATTAAGAATCTTGTGGGGATCCCTGGGTGGCGCAGCGGTTTGGCGCCTGCCTTTGGCCCAGGGTGCGATCCTGGCAGACCCGGGATCGAATCCCACATCAGGCTCCCGGTGCATGGAGCCTGCTTCTCCCTCTGCCTATGTCTCTGCCTCTCTCTCTCTCTCTCTCTGTGTAACTATCATAAATAAATAAAAAAAAATTAAAAAAAGAAAAAAAGAATCTTGTGGGTCCATCATGTAGTTTTGGGTATGGGTATGGGACTACTAACTTTTGTCCCCATCCCAGACTTTCTTTTTTCTTTTTCTTCTTCTTTTTTTTTTTTTTTTTTACAGAGAGAGAGAGAGAGAGAGAGAGAGAGAACTCCAGAGTGTGAACTCGGGGGGGGGGGGGCAGAAGGGGGGGAGAGAGAGAGAACTCCAGAGTGTGAACTCGAGGGGGGGAGCAGAAGGGGGGGTAGAGAGAGAGAGAGAGAGAGAGAAAGAGAAAGAGAGAATCCCAAGGAGACTCTCAGCCCAGCGTGGAGCCCTGTGCAGGGCTCAGTCTCACAACCCCGAGCTCATGACCTGAGCCAAAATCAAGAGTCCCACACTTAAGTGGGACAGAACCCCCCAGGCACTCCTGGACGTTCTGAATCAGAATCTCTCCGTGGATAGGACCAAGGGTTCAAGTTTTGATGATTAGGTGAATTTGTAAGGGATTGATATTGTCTATAATTTCCTTGTTTTACAAATGTGGAAGTAAAAGCTCCAGGTGTGCTCTTCAGGGATAGTTGCATTTCTCAAAGGTTTTTTAAAGCCTGAAAGCCTTCCTTAAGGATCTAATGATAAGCAATATGATCATTGTGGGGTTGGTGTGTGACAGAGGAGGCTGGCTGCCCACCTAAATCTGTCAGTTCTTCTCTTTCCTAAGACAGAGCTACAGGGTTCCAGGTCACATTTTTCCGACTCTGGCAGGAAGCAAGTATGAGTCAAGTGGTAGGTGCCACTTTTCAATCAAGGCTTTTAAGAAGCAAATGTGCTGCCTCTTTCAGCTCCTCTGTGTCTGTCAGCTGGATGCAGGGAAAGAGGAAGCTCTAGGGCAGGCCTTGAAGGTGGGAGGAACCAGGATTCCAAGATGGACCTGGACCTGACTGCCTGCAGACCAGGAACACTTGCCCTGGAAGTCTTCAAGAGTGAGACACAAACTTCTGTGTTTGTGCTTGACCCATTTTTAAACTCACTTATTACAGTAGTAAAGGTGTTAGGTGTTACCTTCTTGCTGTGTTGGTTCTAGCTTCTGTATCCAAATAAAAAAGGAAAAGCAGGTTGTGAATATGTAGAAAACTAGTATTCTGTAGTTATCCTCCTCCACAGATATAGTTCTGTGATCTGTTCCTTGGAATGTGGAAGCATGATATTACAGAGTTGGGGTCTTTTATCATTCTGCCCTGTTTCATAGATGTGTGACCTGAAGGAAGCTCCTACCCACATGTGAATATCCATAAACGGGACTTTGTGAGACCAGCCCGGATGGGCTGCCAATAGCAGGGAGGGGACTGATTTTCAGAGCATTCTTGTTTCAGAATGAACTCAGAGCTGAGTCCTTATTGATTCCTACTGATTTTTTTAAGCATTTATATAATTAAAAGAAATTAGTAAATGAATAAGATATGTAGAGTTTTCCAAGGGTTAAGTCATTTGCCTACTTGATTGTTTTTGCTATATTTTATACCCCAGTATTTTAATCTCACATTTTTTTAAAACTGGACCTTGTCATAAGAAGTAATATATTAATATATGTGAAGTCCTAGGTTGGTCCTGTGTTTTTCTTCCTATCCGTGGTTGAATAATATGTACTTATTTAAAAATCCTTGCTTGTGGTATGTAACTTTATTTTAAAATGCCATTAGTGATTTTCTGTTGCACTTGGGAAATATTGTTCACATGAGAAACACTATTTTTTTAGTAACTTCAGTGCTTCATCCATAAAATTTGAATAGAAATAAATGCAGTCACCTGGAAACTAGAAGACACACTGTGTCTGAGGAGGCTTTGGCTGCAACATTTTCCTATTAAGAAGGTTGTTATTCTGTTTTCCTCATGTCTGTGTTTGTGGTCACTGAGGGATCACAAAAACAGTGTGTCTTAACCATTTGCAGACTGCGTGAAGCAGCATCTCCTAGAGTTAGTGAGCGGTGGGCCTGTAGAAGCCAAGAGCGTGGCATGAAGGGGAATCCTGAAACACGCTGATACTCCAGCAGAGAAAGCCCCTGATGGTAACCCCCTGGCCCAAACTCCCAGAGGACAGTGAGGCTTGGAAGGAACTGAGAAGCACCACTGAATCACCGATTTAAATGATTTTGAGTGTATTAGGAAGAAGAGCAGTGGGGAACTCACTCACATTTCCCTCTTCTTCTTCCAGTTGCCCATATTCTTTTCCTAAGTGTGTGTAGGGTGCCACCGCGGGGGCATTTTGGGCACCGTCAACAGGAGGGGGTACTTTGTTGGAGGGGTGCCTCTGCCATCCCTGTGACTGAGGAAGTAGCCCAAGCATGTTTTCACTCCCCTCACAATTGGTTTTAAAGTTCTAGAATTTACCTAAGACATTGCACTTATATCACCTTAGGTTTTAACCTCTACAGTCATTTTGGTAGCTTGTCTCCTGGTGTACAAATTAATACTTTAAGTCTGTTTTAATATTTGTCTTTTAAGGTGAGAATGGAGCTTCTTAATTCAGGTGTTCCAGAATTTTGTAGACAAGTCTTATGCACTGTAAACACTGAAACGGAAACAGTCTTTTTGGTTTTCCTTTTGAAGAGTCTATCTTTGTATATAGTCCAGTTTTCTCTCCTTTCTTTAACCATATTTTATTTTTTGCATTCATTAACACCCATGTCAGCAGGCAGGATAAATAAAAGCAGGCAGGAAAAATAAAGGTGATAGAATTTGTGATGAATTTATTTTCCTAATTTGTACCACATCAGGTAAAACAAAAGAAGTATGTTAAAATGGTCCAAAAATATTCTTTTTTTTCAAGAAAAATGCAGATAACTGAATATTGCTGAATTTATTGCAGAAATTGAATTCATACTTGTTTTTTTTTTAAAAATTTTTTTTTATTGGAGTTCAGTTTGCCAACATATAGCCTAACACCCAGTGCTCATCCCATCAAGTGAAAAATAATCATTTTTAAAAGACAGTTTGGAGGTTATTTAACCTCTCATTTATTCATTTTTTTATTTTAAAGATTTTATTTATTTGAGAGCATGTGTGCATGAGTGAAGGGAGGTGCAGTGAGGGAGAAGCAGACTCCCTGCAGAGCAGAGAACCTGATACCCTGATGTGGGGCTAACCTTCTCATTTGTCATCCTAGTTAACAGTGAGATGTGAGAGACACAGAGGTTTAATGAAAAACAGCAAAATCGAAGTCAGATGGAGAATTTGGAGGGAAACTTGAAAATGGAAATGAAGTTTTACCAGGTGTAAATCATGAGAAAAGGGGTAAGAAAAGTTATAGAAGAATGCCAGCACTTTGTAATGAATGGCAGAGTAGTTGCAGAGAGAACCTTCTAGGGCAATGAAAGAATCCACAGGTGTGTATGATTGCAAGCGGCTCTTAGTTGCAGAGAATTGGACTAGATGGTACGGACAGAGCTCAGGTGTCCAAGGACAGAAGATGGAAGCAGTGCTGACCCGATGTAAGGATGCAGGAAGTCTTGTGATGCCTCTTAGCCGCATGTTATCACAGTGTGCCGTTATACATCATGCCTCTGTCAGGAAACTGATGTGTTAGCCGGTTCGTGGCCTTTTGCTTGGGACACGAGGAAGGTTTATCTGTTGCAGATGGTTGATACCATTGAAATTTTGTAAGATTGAACATACATTAACCAGCTTTGCTAGGAATAGGAAAATACTTCATACTCCTGAAGTATGACACTCTGTTGGCGTTGGCATCTCCCAGAACTTTTTAAGGCTGGTGTGGAAACTACAAGTGGACAGGAATCAACAGATACCAACAAATAGTTTTTTTCCCTCTAATGGCAAAGGAGTCAAAACTTTTTAGTACAGGGGCACTCAGGTGGCTCAGTGGTTGAGCGTCTGCCTTGGGCTCAGTTCGTGACCCCTGGGTCCTGGGATCGAGTCCCACATCAGGCTCTCTGTGGTGAGCCTGCTTCTTCTTCTGCCTACGTCTGCATCTCTTTGTGTCTCTCATGAATAAATAAATAAAATCTTTATAACAAACCCAAAAACGTTTTAGTACAGAGACACAGCTACACTAGGAAGAATATAATTTGCAGTGGGTCCTCAATTGGAAGTGAAGTCTAAATGGGAGCTGCTAGTTCCTATGTAGTTTTCTGTCAAGTCTAAGAAAGTGATCTTTTTTTTTTTTCTTTAAGAAGCTTTATATATATATCCCCTGACAGTTCCTAGAGATGTGGCAGAGATCTTTGTAAGCCATCTATTTGAAACAAACTCATCTTTTTTGTTTTTTTTCTTTACTTTTTATTTGGAGATAATTTGGAGAGTGTGTACACTCTCTTTACGTGTGTGTGTGTACACACACCCTTTTTTCCCTGAACTTTTTTGAAAGTAAATTAACTATATTATGACCCTTTACCCATAAATCATTAAGTGTATATTTTCTAGAAATAAGTATATTCCCCTATATAATTAAAGCATTTAATTATATAAATTCACATTAGTACTTATATTGGGGTTCTCCACAGAAACAGAACCAATGGCATGTTAAATGTAGACACAGAAAATGACATTTATTAATAGGAATTGGCATGGGGGCACTATTGGGGTTGGGAAGACCTCTTTCGCTGGCAGAGAAGATGCATCAGAATTTAGAAACTCAGCATCCCCAGCTTTATTAGGGTCTTCCTTCATGTCCCCATCCCAGGGTTTGGGGCTTGGATCCTTCCCAGTTAGCACTCTCAGAGTAGCAGTGTACCCCTGAGAGGCTGCCCATTCACCTTGCTTTTGGATCTAGCCAATCTCTGAAGGATGTTCAGCATTTGATAGGCAGCACTTTCAGCCCTGCAGCTGTAGGAGATCAGGCTTTCCTGCAGGGCACACTTGGAAGCTCTCAGGTCATTTATGCAGTGCTTGAGCTGGGACTTGACTCTCCGAGCTCATCATTTTCTTTCATTTTGTCCAGCAACATTTGGGCCAACCAACCAGTCATTATATTCCTTGGTTTTTCAGAAATGTTACAGAGTCACTTAGCGCTTTGATTCATATAAATGGTTGATTAGGAGTATCCAATGCAGGTATTTTGTGTATCTGTAATCAGTTCTCATCATAGACCAAGTATAAGCACTCTTTTTACACTGAAAACAGAATCATTAGCATCTTTTAATCCAATCAGATTAGAGAGCCAATTCTAGAAATCCCAGAACCAAGTTAGAAAATTTATCCTTTAATATTCTCCTCTGGAACCACTCTGTACAAAAATGTGTGACAGTATTTCAGTGAAACAGTAGGCTCACATATATGTGTGTATACAGATGAGCCCCTGTCTTATAGGGGTTGGCTTACAGGGCTGCGGGGGCTAAGAGCCCCACAGTCTGCTTTCTGCAGGCTGGAGACATGAAAAAGCTGATGGTTTGATTCAGTCTGATTTTTAAAAGCCTGAGAACCAGGAGTATTAAGGCAGGAGAAGATGGATGTCCCAGCTCAATCTAAAAACAAAAACCAAAAACCCAAAAACAAATTTGCCCTCCTTTTGTCTTTTTGTTCCATTTAGGCTCTCAGCAGATTGGGTGATGCCCACCTACATTGGTGAGGGTGATCTTTACTCAGTCTGTTGATTCAAATGCTGTCCCTTCCAGAAATAGCCTCATAGACACACCCAGATGTAATGTATTACTGGCGATCTGGTCATCCCTTAACCCAGTTAGCTAACACATACAGTTAATCATCACAGTCTTTTTCGTCAGTTGACCTAAAATGTCCTTAATAGCATTTTTTCCTTGCCATCACAGGATTCAGTCTGCGAATAGGCATTGCATTCAGTTGTCCTCTCTCCTTTGCCTCCTCTAATCTGGAATGTTTCCATAGTCTTTGTCTTTTATGACATTGACATTGGTGAGGAATGTAGTCCTCTCCATTTTTTTTCTTTTTTTTTTTTTAATTTTTATTTATTTACTTATGATAGTCACAGAGAGAGAGAGAGAGAGAGAGAGAGAGGCAGAGACACAGGCAGAGGGAGAAGCAGGCTCCATGCATCGGGAGCCTGATATGGGATTCGATCCCGGGTCTCCAGGATTGCGCCCTGGGCCAAAGGCAGGCGCCAAACCGCTGCGCCACCCAGGGATCCCCTCCATTTTTTTTCTTTTTAACATCTTTTTAAAATAAAATATTCCTTGCTTTGTGTTTGTCTACTGTTTCCTCTTGATTAACTGCAGGTTTTGCATTCTCACCTGCATGGTGCATGGGTGTCCTGTCCTTCTCAGGGTGTTCTGTCTGAAGGCATACTATGTCTCTCTGCCTTTCCTTGAAAATATTAATTTCACAGCTGTTGCTGATTTATCCACTGGACAATTACTGAGGTTTTCAAAAAATTCTTTCCTTGAAACTGATAAGCAGTTTTTGGGGCAATGCTTTCATACCATTCAAACATTCTACATATCAGGATGATTCCCCACCCTATACTTAGCATCCATTGATGATTCTTGCCTGATGCAGTCTTTGCTAGTATGACTTTCTATCTTCTTCACTCCCTCCATATTTGCCAGTCGGCCCTCAGCATCCTGCTATATACACAGGGCTGTCTTTTCTCATCGGTTCATCCATCTGCCAACTATGAACATGGACTTGTCCATTCGTGTGTCTAATGGTGCTTAATTATTTGGTGCTCACATTGTCCCAGATTTGGCCAGGAGGAGCCCCTTCCAGCTGACTCTTGTGTCTGTGTTACATCATCATCATCGTCTTTTTTAAACGTTTCTCGGGCAGCCCGGGTGGCTCAGCGGTTTAGCGCCGCCTCTGGCCCAGGGTATGATCCTAGAGACCCGGGATCGAGGCCCATGTCGGGCTCCCTGCATGGAGCCTGCTTCTCCCTCTCTCTGTGTCTCTACCTCTCTCTCTCTCTCTTTGTGTCTCTATGAATAAATAAATAAATCTTAAAAAAAAAACATTTCTCCACTTTTTGACATAATAAAATGTTCTGGGCTCATATTGTACACCTACTTTGCCCCAGCCCTAGAATCTGCCATTTCTTGAGGCTGCCAAGTTCCTTTTAGTGGGAGTGGTGTTAGGGGCCAAGATCTGGTGCTAAGGGTGTATTAATTGTTTCTGCCCACCTCCCTCTGTTCTTGAGTGTCAGTGTTAGGTCTCTGAGTGCTTCCTCAGACATTTACTTTTTAATAAGTCCCCCATATCTTTCCTTTTATTTATTTTGATTCAGAGTTTAGTCCAAGAACCACAATCATAAATGTGTTTCTATCTTAGAGCTTCTTTTTTTTTAAAAAAATTATTTTTATTGGTGTTTAATTTGCCAACATATAGAATAACACCCAGTGCTCATCCCATCAAGTGCCCCCTTCAGTGCCCGTCACCCAGTCACCCCCACCCCCCGCCCACCTTTCTTTTCTTTTTTTGAGAGTGGTCAATTTCCATTCAACCGTATGTAGAGATTTTTTAAAAAGCATCCCTGTCAGTCGTCTTCCCAAAGTAATATGTTTTAGAAAGTATAGGAAAATGCCAGGAGGAAGAAAAGTGACCCATAATTTTGCCACCCAGAGGAAATAAAAAAACTATTAACTTTGGTATATAAATGGACTTGGTTAAAACTACCTCCATTTAAAAAATTTAATACTGAAGCCTTTTCTCCTTTCTAAATATACTTTTTTAGCACTCAGATCTTTGATACCTAATAATTTATATTCCACATGTTCTGAGACTTGATAGTTTTTATATCGTGTGTTAGCTTATTGACATTTGGAATTACAGTGTTTTCCAGATTTCTTCCCAAATTAGCAGTTTCCATCTTTTTTCCCTGCAGCTCTCTGATGAGCCATTGTAACCCCCCCCCCCCCCCCCCCCCCAGTGGACCTGGTGATGTGGTCTCAGCAAGAGCTCTGGAACGTGTCTCTACGTGGGTTTTTGTTGTATTTCTCCCAAATTCGCAATTTGGAAATCCCTTTTTTCTTCGTGTTTTTTCTGCTGGAATGAAAAAAAAAAAAAAAGAAATCCATACCTAAGAGTTCGTTTTCTATTGGTTGAGTGTAATATGGCTCCTTACTGTCACCGAGGGGTTTTCTCCTTGGACGCAGGGGTCTTCTTTCTCCTCCCCTCCCCTCTGGCCCAGGACGCTGAGGCTTAGGTGCAGTGGTCGGTGGTCACCACGCGGGCTGCAGCCTATTGTTGGGAAGCTTGGGATGAAAACAAAGGCTTCCTTCTTTGTACTTTAATGTTCTCTTTCACTAGTGTTTAAAATTTTTAGAGTAAATGGATTACGTGTTTCTTTTTATTCTCCTCCTCCTCGTTCCTCAGCTTTCAGTATGCCATGTGCTTCATTTCATTCTCTTGCCTTTTGATAAAGATAAAAGGCAAATTTGAGTAAAGTATACTAACTTTTATCATGGAATGCTTTTTTTTATGGCTGTATTATAAATTCTTGAAAATAAAGGGTCTAATGGAAACACTTAATGAGAAAGTATAGGGGCTCTATCACATATACCTCCCCCCCCCTTTTTTAGTGAATAGACCGTTTAAACTAAATTAAGTAAAGGATATAAATTCTGTTGTTTCAGTTTTAATATTTCATGACTGATTTTATAGATGAAATTATATTTTACAATAAATAGGAAGAAGAATTTATACAGCCTGTTCTATTTGATGTGAAACAGCAAATCCCATTTCTCTGCAGTTGTAAAGAAAATTCATTATAATGTCTTTAGTTGTAAGAGATGGTTTCATTGTGATTAGTTACATTGATAATAAAACAACCTTTTCAAATGGCATAAGATACCAACGATCCTGTGCGTCTGCTTTTAATGGCATTGAACTTTTTCATTCTCTACTCAGAGTCTTCATTCCCCTTCTTTTATCCTGTTTTCCTGTTCCAATAAAAATTTTATTTCTTTAAAATAAATTTTAAAAAATTGGTAGAAATACTAACAAGCATTGATTTTAAAAAAATCCGTTGTGAAAGATATATTAAATTTTAACATTTTGTGTAAAATATTTCTGACTACAAAAAGCTGCATTTGTCAGAGATGGTTGATATAAGATTATCGTAAAATTAACTTTATTACTGAATCAATTTAATGTATTTGGAAAATAGTACTTGAAGTGTAGGAAGATTAAAAAAAAAAAAAAAAGAAAAGAAATAGCCAGGTAAGAAGGCTGAGCTACTTTTACAGTTTATCTTGCCCCATGGTTTGTTGTTTTATGTTGATTTTAATACATTTTCATAAGTAGTGTTGGAAAGGTGGAACTCTTTGGTAATTAAAGGGATGATGGTCTTTTTCTTCTGTTGTGGTCACCGTGTTTGATCCCTATTAGTATGTTTTTTTAGTGATTGTTTTAGCTCTACCATAGGTACCAAGCACATATTCTAATTTTTAACTTGCAGGCAAAAGTGAATTGGATATTGGAAATAAAACATGTTTCCCTAGAATAGAAGCAAAATTCTGTTCTGATTTGAGTGAGAATTTTTTTCTCCGTCAGGTAGTTTTACTTTACTCCTACCATTTGGGCTGGGGAGCACATAGTTGGGGCCTGCTTGTTCAGTGTGTCCCTGGACACTGGCCGGGGAAGGTTCTTTGTTGGGACTAAGCTAAACGTGGTACATGAGATACTTTGGAGTTGGAACTTAATCAGGTATGAGGAGTCCTGTGGCCGGTGTCCCCTGGATCTTCTGAGCTTGCATGTGTCCTGCTAGGGGAAGGAGGGGGTCACGTGGCCTGTGGCCAATGCATGTGTTCATCATGTGAGCTGCCCCATTGGATTTCGCGACTGTTAGCAATGTAGGCTGCTAACATTTCAGAGTCTAGCTGGAAAGGAACTCATGGCTACTGTTAGTTCTGGGGCAGGTTGCTCTCTGAGCAATCCCTGGGGCCTATACAAGTGAGTGTCTAATTCCAAAATGAGCAGGTTTTTCAGGAAGCATTAAGACATTCCTTTTATTCCATACAAATCTAAATTTAAGACTCTTCCTCATCTCTTTATTAGTTAGCTCTTTAATAACTCTTGACTTTGTTATATCAGTTTTTCATTGTAAGCTGTATCAGATCTGGTTTTGGTAGTGAAAGAGGTATAAATGTCAGTTGATTAAAGTTCTAAAATCTTACAGAAGTTTGATAAGATTTCTGCTCTTGACATGCATATTATACAATGTATTTCAGTGAACACGTACTGATCCCCTCTTGTGTACCTTAATCTTAATGTGCTAGGACAGAGGATTCTGTGGTTAAAGGTTAGAGCACATAAGAAAGGAAGTGTATAGAACATACACATAAAGGAGGGTGAAACTGAGCCATTGTTATTTTTGACAAGGTGGACAGAAGGGCATTCTATTAGTTCTCTGTTCCTATGTAACAAATTATGTTAAAACTCAGTGACTTAAAGCAACAAGCATCTGTTACTCCTGGTTCTGTGGATTGGGAAGGTTCTGGCTCCTGGTTTCTCCAGCAGTCAGGTTGTTATGGGGGCAGTGGTCATCGGCAGTCTGACTTGGTGCTGGAGTAGCTGCTCGCCGGCTGGTAGGAGCCCTGTGTTCTTCTCCGGCCCATGATGGGAGCTTAGTCTCCTGCCCCACACAGAGGCTGCGTGAATGTCCTCGCAGCAGGCAGGCCAGAGAGGGGGCCCACAGAGAGCCTGTGCCTTTCATGACCTGCTCTCTGGAGTCAGACACCGTCACTTCCACTTACAAGCAGGTCAGTGAGGCCAGCCCACACCAAGGGGACAGAATGAGGTTTTTGTCCTTTGAAGGGAGTGTCAGACAGTCTGTGGACTCATTTTAAACTACCACAGGCCTTTTCCTGGGTGAGGAAATGGACATGCTTACCAACTTACTATGTAGGAATGCACTGTGGCCTGTTCTCTGGACAAGGACGTGGGTTTTACTGGACCGAAGTATTCATGCACTGGTCTGATGGTGCACAAACCATGACTGTGGATACATCCATTCCTAGTGGTAAAGCTGCCTCTGGTGTTATCTAGTGAATGGATTTTAGGGTGCTAAATTATACTCTATTGTCATGGAAGAATTCATTCAACTTAGAGCATTTTCATAGAAAATCGAGTTTTTTTTTTTTTTTTTTTTATGTTGTTGTCTCTGTTACAAATTGCAACTCCAAAAATGGATTGGGTGATACTTTATTCATTTAGATGATAGCATAATGGTAAGTCTGGTTGGAAGTGGCAGGTAGAAGAGATCTGAGTAGTCCACTGGTTTCCATGTATTCCTGTCCCATTCACCTGTGACCTTTGCAGCTTATAATAGACTTGTAGGAAGTCTTACCTGCCTTACCCTGTCCTTCTGGGAGGAGAGAATACCTACTGTCAGATCTTAATGACTTCTGGAGTTCATCCTTTTTTGAACTCCCCAAAGGGAAAGGACAAAAGACCATTGGGAGTTTTTATATATGCAAGTGTGTGCACACCTGCCATGCTGCACACATGTGTCCCCTGCTGTGATTTTACTGTTGGCCTGGTGCCAGCAGGTACTCACCTCACACTGCTTGCACCACTAACTGGGGTGAATGCAGGAGGGATGAAGGGTGAGGTGCCATGGAGTGGAAACAGGAGGGGTGGTTTCTAGCGTGGGTGGCTTTGTCACACCAGTGAGAGGTGTCTGTGAGCGTGTAAGAGAAAGCAGGAGCATGCACGAACCAGTTGCTCGAGCTCACTTAACATGTAAGTGTCAGAATAGAGAAAAGGGATGAAGAGAGAAATAAAGATGAGTTTGGAACGGGTGAAGAGTACACCCGAAGTGAGGAAGGTGAAGGGAGAGACTTCGGGCACTCTGCCCAGAGTAAAGAGCTTGTGAAATGGTTCAGTAATCACCCTTCTGTATTTGTGAAGTTCTTTCTTTCAAAGGCTGAAACTTCCTGTGAGCACTGGCCACCAGGTGTCATCAGAAGGCTGCTATTGATTTGTTTTATTTTGTTCTTAAAGAGTATATGAGTGTTTTAAAAAAAAAAAAGTTCAGGAGTGTCTTGATTTCTCTCTTGCAACTTTTTAAAGAATTTTAAACCATGGCAGAGACTGTGTCAATTAGAGCAGGAACTTACTTTTATGACAGATTCTTGGTGAGGTAATAATTTATAGGTGAAATTGAAGATGATAAAGTTACATGCAGCTTACTTGTTTCTTTTCTTTCTTTCTTTTTTTTTTTTTTTAAGTCAGGGAACAACTGGTTGGGAATTTGGATAAGGAGATAAAGTGCATGGAATTACGTGTTTAAGAATCTTTGTGGCACACTGAGGATATATATTGAATGGTAATTAATGGATTTGTATAGGAAACATGCTTTCAGAAGATGGGTTTAATACTGTATCCCATTACTTTAGCATAGACCCCTCCTGGGTGTTCTGAGTCTTGAAACTTTACTCTGGGAGGATGTATGAGACTCATTTTCTTTCTCCACTGGTACCAGTATTTTGCGAAGAAACAGAGATTATTTCTTACTTACTGCTGTTTGGCAGTGAGTCCCTTACCTGTTCATTTGCTTTGTTTCTGAGAAAATTAAAGGTACTTTCTGGTTGGCTTTCCATAAATGTTTGTTGAGCGAATGAATGAAATTTGCCTCCAGAAAAATGAGTACTTAAACTGTCGTAGCTGGGTGAGTTGGATTCTCTCCCCCATCTCCATTGGCAGTTTGGTGCTTGTTCTCATACTCTTTCTGTTGAAGACTCTTTTGTTTAATTTACATTAGCATGAATGCTCTCACTTTTGTTTAATCCCCTTTAGATCACTTTAAGATATTTATTAAATAATTTTACTGACATCATTCTAGTTCTGGACCTTGTAACTTAAACTATTGGAAGACACTCTCTCTGCGTGTATAATTTTTCTACCTGTGGTGTGTCCTGCATATTGAAAAATTAATCATCCTAAAGTACTGCTGTGTTTTGGTGATTCCTCACTGGCACTACTGAATAAATTCCAACTTTCATTTCATAGCCTTGTGTGACATGGTCTTCGGTTGACCCCCTGCTTTTGTATAGTAGAAAATCAGCACTGTGGCTTTCTGGACTGCAGGCAGCAGTCTTGCATGCTTGCATTGTGGGTGTTGTGTGGCTTTGCCTAATCCCTTTCTTCTACTTGAGTTGTTTCACTGCTGCTACCTGCTCTGTCAAAAAAAGAAAAAAGTAGTTTCAATTTCCTCAAACCGTAGCTCATATGATATTTCTGCTATTTGGCCAGATACTCTGCTTGGAAGTATGATTCCTTGCTCATTGATACAGCTGTAGATCTTAGTTCCTGTCACACATGTTCATATGTGGCCTTGTATTAGAGTTCCTTTGTGTGTATGTGACATGGCTCATAACAGAACAAGAGCCTGGTGAGGGCAAAGAACGCATCTGTAGCACGATAGTTCCCTTCACTCGGTATATATTTGTTGAATGTTTGTTCTTTCTTGATAAAATAAGATGTTGAATTATTTCATTACTTTAAAAAATCAGTTGGGTAATAACAAGTGTAGAAATATTTCTCCTTTTGTTTTAAAATTTTGGAGGCATTCTATAGAAGATAAAGGATTTCGTTATTTTGCGTGTACACATTAATGCAGTGGTCACTCTTTTGTCTCAAAAATGTATTAGTAGGTGCCATCATTAGAACATTCATTCTGCTTAGGTGTGTGTGAGTTAGTGGTTGTTCTATGCATATACTTCTAAAGATGAAACTCCTGCTAGTGTCCACAGTGAAGGTAGTAGAGTAGTATGCCATAGCAGTGTTGGAAGGGTAAGAGATGGCTGGAGTCATCATTGAAAGGAAGAGAATTGGGGATCCCTGGGTGGCTCAGCAGTTTAATGCTACCTTCAGCCTAAGGCATGATCCTGAAGTCCCGGGATCGAGTCCCACATTGGCTCCTTGCATCCATGCTTCTCCCTCTGCCTGTGTCTCCATCCTGCTTCTCCCTCTGCCTGCGTCTCTGCCTCTCTCTCTCTCTGTCTCTCATGAATAAATAAATAAAAATTTTGAAAAAAAAATGAAAGGAAGATAATTCACACCATTTTAGACGAAACATTAAAAAGAATTAAACATAAGTTATGCTGTGGACATTTTCATACATGTACATATACAGACCTATACAAAAGGTGATAGAATAGTATATTGAATTTCCATGTAACTGTCACTCAGCATTAATCTTTATCACCACATAGCCTTCACTGTGTCCCTCTGTTCGACTCTTTTGAGGTATACCTCAGATATTTTTCATTTTACCTCTAAATACTCAGAGAGAAGAGACATTAATTTTTTGTATGGAAGAGACATTTTTTTTATAGCACAATGAAATATTTGCTTATTCTAGTACCTTATATGTGCTTGGAATTGTTCTAGGCTCTTGGGATATAAAGGTGGATAAAATAAACCATGCCCTTACTTTCTAGCATGGGAAGACAAAAACAAACCAGACATATAAATAACCAGAACAGGAAAAAATTGATTTCATCAAAATTTAAAACTTTTGCTTATCAAAAGACATTAATAAAGTGAAAAGGAAGAAAATATTTGTGAAACTATGTATCTGACAAGTGATTTATATTCAGAACACATAAACATCTCCTCCAGCTCAATAATAAAATAGACAACCTGTGTAAGAAGTGGGCAAAAGGTTAACAAACATTTCATAAAACACATAACAAAGTATTTATCACCATCACTAGCTGTCAGGGAAATGCAGATTAAAGCCATACACACCTACCTGAATGACTTAAATTGCAAAGACTGACAGCATCAAATATTGGCGAGAATGTATGGATTAGTCAAAATGCTTGACATTGCTGGTGGCTGTGTAGAACAGCACAGCCACTTTGAAAATCAGTCAGATTGTTTCTCATAAAGCTATCATACACCTCTGCTCCTGTAGTTCAGTATTACTATACTTAGGTGTTTGCACAAAAGGAATGAAAATATATGTCCATAAAAATACTTTGCAAAGAATATTCATAGTGGCTTTATCATAATAGCCAAAGAGGAGGAAACCACTCAGGTGTCCATTGACGGAATTGTGGTATATCCATACAACAGAATACTGCTCAGCACCAAAGTGGAACACATGCACTGTTAATACATGCAATAAAGACATTGTATTGAGCAAAGGAGGCAGACCTTCCTTTCCCCCAAAAGGCCTGTTGTCCTATTCCACTTCTATGAACTTCAGGACAGGCAAGACTAATTCATTGCAGAAGAATACTGGGCAGTGGTTGTCTCAGGGAGGGGGAGTTACCAAGGAGTGAGTGTGAGGGGCAGGAGAAGAATTTTTTTTTTAATTTTTTTTTCTTTTATTTATTATTTATGATAGTCACAGAGAGAGAGAGAGAGAGGCAGAGACACAGGCAGAGGGAGAAGCAGGCTCCAAGCACCGGGAGCCCGATGTGGGATTTGATCCCGGGTCTCCAGGATCGCACCCTGGGCCAAAGGCAGGCGCCAAACCGCTGCGCCACCCAGGGATCCCGCAGGAGAAGAATTTTATAAGAAGATGGCATGTTCTCTATTTTGATAGGGACATCCATGAGGGGCCCGTTGCAGGTCTCTGAACTGTTCTTTTTTGGTGTTTCTCCCTTCTCTGACTCTACCCGACAGACTCTAGCTGTCCCTTGACTCTGTTGGGAGACCCCTGGGCTCTGAATGAGATCCCCATTGCTGTGCTGTGGCCTGGGTCTTTTCTCCAGGCTGGAAGCTGGGACTTCTCTTATTTGCATCTCATCTCTGATCACTGTCCTTTCTTTCCTTTTTTTTTTTTTAATTTTTAAAGATTTTATTTGTTTATTGATGAGAGATAGAGAGAGAGGCAGAGACATAGGCAGAGGGAGAAGCAGGCTCCCCATGGGGAACCTGGTGCAGGACTCTATCCCAGGACCCTGGGATCAAGACCTGAGCCAAAGGCTGACATTCAACCACTGAGCCAACCAGGTGCCCCTAATTCTTTAGTTTCTGATGTCCAAAGTGTTATGATGTTGTTTCATAGATTTTGTCTGTTTTTTTCTTTTTTAGTTGTCTAATGCATGAGAGCAAATCCAGTCCCTGTGACTCTTTTTGACTAGAGGTGGATGTTCTGGATTGGGAAATATTTCTATTAAAAAAAAAAGTCATATCCTTTACAGTGTAAGGCAGAGATTTTGTGTTCTTTGCTGTAGTTCTGGTATCTACAACCAAGAATACTGTTTTTGGGACAGATGCATGATTCATTCCCACCCCCCCCCCCCCCGCTTTGCTCTTTAATTACGAATATTGACTAGCAGAACCAATACTTTATTTAAAGGAGCATTTTCTAAAGGGTTCTTTGGAACCTGTGGTCTCTTGATTCTTTATAAGTAATGAGTTCTGTAATGAAATTGGTTTGAGAAATGCTTATGTGCTGAGACATCCTGTGGTAAAGAAACTTTGGTTCAAACCAGAGTTGCCTAAAGGTATTTGACCAGGGGTATGTTTTTCCTGCCCAAACATCTATTAACCTCCTACTTAATTTATTTTCTGGATTGCATACTGGAGAAATGGTAAACCTCTTGTAAGTGTGGTGAAACTATGTACATTTATCTTTTTTACTCTTTTACAAGAATGGTACACTCTGTTATTATAACACAGTACCAAATACAAGATGTTTTTGTGTTTTAGATTATATATGTAAATTTAGAATTTTTAAGCAGCTCTGTTGAGATATTCACATATTATACATGTTATCCATTTGAACTATAATTTAATGGATTTATGTATCTTCACAGACATGTGCAACCATCACCACAGTGAATTTTAGAACACGTTCCTCACCTCAGAAAGAAACCCTGTGTTCTTTAGCTTTCACCCCCTGTCTTGCTCCTCACCTAAGGAACCACTGGCCTTCTTTCTATATCTATAGATGTGCCGATTCTGGACATTTCCTGTGAAAGGAATCTTACGCTATGTAGTTTTTTGTAATTGGCTACTTTCACTTAGCATTTCTGAGGCAATGCAGACTGTGGTGAATGTCAGTACCTCATTCCTTTATGTGGCCAAAGTCCCATTGTGTGGATATGGATGTACCTTATTTTGTTTTTCCATTAGTCTCTTGATGGACATTTGGTTTGTTTCCACCTCCTGGCTATTGTGAAGAATACTGCTGTAAACATTTGTGTACAAGTTTTTGCAAGGACATATGTTTTCACTTTTCTTGGGTGTATCCCGAGGAGTGCAATTGATGCTCTGCATGGTAACTCCACATTTGACCATTTGAGGAACCACTAGACTCTTCTCCAAAGTGGCGTCACCCTCTTCTGTCCCCACTAGCATTTTTGTGATTATCCTGACTTTTCCACGTTCTTACCAATACCTGTTATTAACTGACCTTTTGATTCTACCTGTTCTAATGAGTATGAAATGGTATTACATTATGGTTTTGATTTGCATTTTTCTAATGACAGCTGATACGGAGTATGTTTTCATGTGCTTTTTGGCTGTTTATCTTCTTTGGAGAAATGTGTAGTCAGTCCTTTTGCTCATTTAGAAATTGGCTCATCTTCTTATCATTGAGTTGTAAGAGTTCTCTATATGTTCTAGATTAAGTCCTGTGTCAGATATATGTAAAAAGTTTTTCCCATTTTGTCAGTTATTTTTTTCACTTTCTTGATTGTGGCCTTTGAAGCATACAGTCATTTGAAGTTTTCAATTTTGATAAAGCCCAATTTATCCATTTTTTCTTTTGTTGCTTTTGGTGTCACATAAATATATTTTGTTCCCCACTTTTCACAGAGCCAAAGCAACAGCCTTTATTTGGTTTGTCATTGTTATGAAAAAAGTAGTTAAAATAGTTAAAAGTAGTTCTCATTAGTTTTGAGGCCATAATATTTTATGGTTTTTTATTCACATCAAATCCAATGGCATTTGGCTGAAAATTCCAATCTTGGTGTAAAGTAAATGGAAAATGATATGTTTTAATTGAATTAAATTGCATAATGAAAAATAAAATCAATATTATTGATTTTAAAGCATTTTATTCAGTGAGATTCTTTTCTCTCCCCAAAATTTTCTTCATTAATCCTGCTCTCCTGCTGACATTTCTGTTTGTCATTAACCTTCAGACGGTACAGAATGGCTATTAGATGAGGAAACTGGTGATTGACAGTGGGAACAGGAGTGGCTTTTCATTGGTTGGAAAGTTTGAGCAGGAATAGTGATGTGTGATGAGAATGTGTATGTTGTTAATTAAGATATATTTAGAAAATAATGGTAAGTCTCTTTGCTGTAGGGGCAAAGGATGAAGCAGTTGTTATTTCCTTTTACACTGGAGCTTGGGCTTTGGTTGGGAGGCTGCAGAGGGGAAGGCCTGACTTCCTGGCTTGAGTCACAGCAGTTTTGTTTAATCTGTTTTACAGACAGAGGTTTGCTGAAATAAAATTTGAGAAGACGGTTTCTCCATTTAAAAAAAAAAAAGTAAACTGAAATGTACTAGTTGAGAGAATTGACTCATGGGAATTTTTTTTGCAAGCTGGTTGAGAACACTTCTTCAGTCAGAGATGCCATAGTCTTGCTTCCTGAGCCAACAGTGTGGTGATGTGGTGTTTCCTACATCTGACTTTGAACTTTTCATAAGGACTTGACACACAGCATCAAGTTCATCTCAATAAAAAGGAAATATTGAGGCTGTGATATTTTTTTCACTCAGCATGTCACTTTATGTTGACTTTTGGACAAAATATGTGCGTGTGTGTTCTCTACGTTGAGAGGTTTAATACCATGTTTATTTTGTGCACAGGTTATGAGTGCCAAGTGAGCCGCCCTGACATAAGCAACGTCACCGGTACGTTATTAATGATGGATACTGAGAAGAAGCCAGAGAATGATGAGGATGAAAATATCACCAAAGAAGCAAAAGACTTGAGAAGTACTTCATCTCATGATGTTGATTGTGGGCCTGTATTTGATGTGATCCCAAATTCCTCAGAGAATCCCACCAGCAAAAGAGGTTTTCCAGAATCCTCACACTTTGGCAGTGTCACTGTGGTGGAAGACGGAAACAAACATGCTTCCAAACGAATGAAATTATCAGCTGAGGCAGAGCACCTGGAGCCTGAAGAACAGGGCATTCACAGGCTAGAAACTTCTGCAAGCATGGTCCCAGAAGGGCATATTCCGTTAAGTGAGACAGTGAGGGAGACCCTCCTGAATGAATGCCCAGATGGAGGCACGCGTCTTCCCAATGCCTTCTCCCCTCCTTGCAGTCTTAGCACTGTGGATGCTGTTTCTCCGAAAATAGACACTGAAAAAAAATCTGCTCAGGAAATGGTTTCCCTTGATCCGGAAAGAGAATCTCCTTTCCCCCTGAAAGAGATCAGTGTTAGTTGTACCATTGGAAATGTAGATTCAGTTTTCAAGTGCAGCATATGTGGTCATTTGTTTTCTTCTTGCCCTGATTTGGAAAAACATGCTGAATGTCATACGCAACAATCTATGGAATATACCTGCTGTCACTGTAGCCACAAAGCAGAGAGCAGTGCAGCATTGCATGTGCATGTCAGACAGACACATGGGCCACAGCAAGTCTTTTCTTGTGATCTCTGTGGCTTTCAGTGTGTGGAAGAAAACCTGTTGAATGCCCATTATCTCGGCAAAACGCATCTCCGACGTCAGAATCTTGCCGCTCGTGGAGGATTTGTACAGATATTAACAAAACAGCCCTTCCCTAAGAAACCATGTGCCATGGGAACAAAAAATGTTCGCGTAAAACCAAGAGCTTCTAAACCAATAGCAAAGACAGGTGATTCAAAAGGATTACGAAATGTTGGAAGCAAATGTAAAGATTTCCGAGGAAACATTTCTAAGCAAAGTGGAAGTAGCAGTGAGCTGCTTGTTGAAATGATGCCATCCAGGAATACTTCATCAGAAAAAGTAGAGATCATCGAAGAAAACGTTACTTCCCTTGGCATAGCTCGAAACACTGAAAACCAGGATAAAAATAAAAAGTTAGGAGCTTTGGTCAGTTCAGAGGGTCTCCTAGAGAAATTTGAATCTACCAAAAATACTTTACAGGCAGCACACAGTGTCAGCGTAAGCTCAAGACCCAGACCCGAGCGAAGCATCCTCACCTTGGGCAGTAGCTTCCGAAGACGGACTGGCACTTTTACCTTAAAAGGCCAGGCCAAGAAAAGATTTAATCTCTTAGGAATTAGTAAAAGAGCAGCTAATGACACCCAGAGGATGTACATGAAACACTTTAGAACCCAGGTGAAGACAAGTGAGGCAGAGTCCGTGGCCAAACACGTGGAAACAAGTGGCAGTGTCGACAGTGTGTGTGTGGCTTCCTCAGAAAGTGCAGACCTGAAGCAGGACCAAAGAAGCTCCCATCGGGCGTGCTCCTTTAGCTCCATGGTGGTGAGGCCACCTGCCGATCGTCAGATGTGGACTTGTACAGACCGTGGTCAGGAGGCTACAAACAGGACAGAGCTGAAGACCCACGGGGAGAGGGCCCCCCCTGGAGAGGTGAAGCTTCACTGCCAGGCCTGTGACTTTTCCAGCACGTTGAGGAGGGACTTGGACAGGCATTCACATGACAGCCAGCACCAGCACGCTGCCGCTGGCCTCAGGTGTCAGTGCTGTTCATTTATTTCTGAGGATGAACTAAGTCTCAGAGACCACATGAAGGAAAAGCACAAGATGGGTTTTCTTTGCGCTCCCTGCAATCTATTCTTCTTGTCTGAGAAAGACCTGGAAGAACATGCAATGGCCGAGAAGCACGTTTGTTTACTGGTTCAACCAAAGACTTCTCAGTCCTTTAACAGTGATTTGGCTTTGCAGACCTTACCCTTAAGTTCTTTAGAATCTGAGAACATGAAAGATCAAATGAGCGAGTCAGGTAAAGCAGCTCAGGAGGAAGCAGGTAAGCCCAGGGTGAGCCATGGACACGAAGTAAGGCATTCAAGTAAGCCTCAGTTTCAGTGTAAGAAGTGTTTTTATAAAACGAGGTCCTCCACTGTTCTCACGAGACACATAAAGCTCCGGCATGGTCAGGACTACCACTTTCTTTGTAAAGCGTGTAATCTTTATTCGTTGAGCAAGGAGGGAATGGAGAAGCACATTAAGAGAAGCAAGCATCTTGAAAATGCCAAGAAAAACAACATTGGCTTAAGTTTTGAAGAGTGTATTGAAAGGGTGTGTATAGGTGCAAATGACAGAAAAGAGGAGCTTCACGTTTCTGGAAATGGAAGAATAGAAGGCCACATGGAAGGGGTGCAGTTGCAGGAGTCTTCCTGTCTTGAAAAGAGTGTACTGACTAGCAAGGAAGTGCCACAGCCTGGTGTGACGGCCAGGGAGGGTGAAGTAGCTTTGACTGCTACTTCAAAGAGAGGGAGACCCAAAGGTAACATCTCTCGGACATGCTCTCACTGTGGTCTCTTGGCCTCCAGTATCACAAACCTGACTGTTCACATTCGACGGAAACACAGTCACCAGTATAGTTATTTATGCAAAGTGTGTAAGTATTATACTGTGACCAAGGGAGATATGGAACGTCATTGTGCCACTAAGAAACATAAAGGACGTGTAGAAATAGAAGCAAATGGCAAGCAAAGTTCAGATATCATTGTTGGCCCCGAAGGGGGTAACCTGGAAGCCTGCAGAAGGAATGCCATCTCAGCAGGTTCTGATGAACTTGCTAATAAGTCAGCTGAATCAGATACGTGCACCTCAGAAAAGCCAGGAGCAGAGCACGGAAATCCAACTGAAGTGGAAGTTGAAAATGTATTTCATTCTACAGATGGGGAAGTCAACAGTCACCTGACTGATAAAAAGGAACAAATGTCTCTAGAACCAGAGGACCCTCCTCAGCAGGGGGATGCATGCTCCCAGAGAGATGGTGTGGGTACAGGTGATAATAAGTGTGTTCACTGTGACTTTAATGCTCACTCTTCTGCTTCTCTGGAACTGCACATAAAACGGAAACATACAAAAGAATTTGCTTTTTATTGCATGGCCTGCGATTACTATGCTGTGACTCGCCGAGAGATGACCAGACACGCGGCCACAGAGAAACACAAGATGAAAAGGCAGTCTTACTTAACCTCTTCTGACATAGAAGCAAGTTCTGCAGATGTGTCCAAAAATATCATCATCCCAGAGGAGCAGCATCAACACAGTTCTGAAGAATATCAGATAATTTCAGACCAATCATCTGAAGAAATTCTGAGATCTAAAAATAATGCTGATGTTTGTGTTTTGGATGAGGATACTAGTCTAGATGTGTCTAAGATACTCCGTGCTCCCAACTCTGTAGAGATTGAGACTGAAGAAGAATCTAATCTCAGTGAAGATCATTCCTTCTGTGGAAATTTCCAACAGCCCCTGGCCAAGGATAAAGCTCTGAAACCTGAGGAGATGGTGTCCTTTAATATTTCCTCTAATTGTGGCTCCCCAAGCAGATTTCAGAATGAAAATTCAGGAAGCTCCACTTTGGATTATGAGGCAGTAGAGAGAGCCCGTGGCGCGTTGAATGACACTGGTGATCCGAGCACGCCTAGTGAGAGAGATGTTGGGGAGGCGGGGGAGAATGCAGAGAAAGGCCTCGGCAGACCTGGTGTAGGGGGAAGGCATCTGGCTGAAAGCACCATGCCTGTTGTGATGACGGGGACAAGGCAGGAGCTGGACCTGGAAAGCAGTGGTCAGAACGAGGTTGGAAGTGCGCAGAATCCGGAGGATTTGAAAGATAGTGGTGAAGACCCAGTTATGGAGAACAAGGAAATTCTGATGAATTCCCAACATGAAACTAAAATTATTTTGGAAGAGGACGGTCCAGCTTCTGATAGCACAGTTGAAAGTAATGATGTCTATGAAACTATAATCAGTATTGATGACAGAGGACAGGCCATGTATAGTTTTGGCCGGTTTGATTCTTCCATAATAAGGATAAAGAACCCTGAAGATGGAGAATTGTTAGACCAGTCTGAAGAGGGTCTGATAACAACAGGGGTGAGAATCAGTGAATTGCCCTTGAAAGACTGTGCTCAAGGTATGAAAAAGAAGAAATCTGACGGTGGCTCCTTTGGGGAATCCACACGAATTCGGTGTGATGATTGTGGCTTCTTAGCAGATGGCTTGAGTGGACTGAATGTTCACATAGCCATGAAACACCCTACAAAGGAGAAACACTTCCATTGTTTACTGTGTGGAAAGTCATTCTATACTGAGAGCAACCTTCATCAGCATCTGGCCAGTGCTGGGCACATGAGGAATGAGCAGGCCAGTGTAGAGGAGCTTCCAGAGGGCGGGGCCACCTTTAAATGTGTCAAGTGTACGGAGCCCTTTGATTCAGAGCAGAATTTATTTCTGCATATTAAAGGCCAGCATGAAGAACTGCTCCGCGAGGTGAACAAGTACATAGTGGAAGACACTGAGCAAATCAACCGCGAGAGGGAAGAAAATCAGGGCAATGTTTGCAAGTACTGCGGGAAGATGTGTCGAAGTAGCAACTCGATGGCATTTCTAGCGCATATTCGCACTCATACAGGTATGTACCCATCTGCAAACCTGCGTTCACCTGTAAACTGCAGGTGGAGGGTAAAGTTGGGATCTGGAGTCCATGCTGCATTTGCTCATCACATGACCCGCTGTGTGGCACTCTGGGCATCAGCCATAAGTCAGTGTTGACATATAACATTTCCAAAGTTAATTAGGCCTTAGTGATTCTGAAGCAGGTTGTTTGACAAATTTCTTTTCATTTTATCAAAAAGCCTTGCCCCTCCGATGCCTTTGTTAAGTTTTCCCGTCTCTTAACAGCTTTCCAGTTGTTTCTGAGTCCTAATTGTTTGGTTTTTCAAGGTAGCTATTAAGTGGTACTGTGAGTTTCAGAGGACATATTAAATGGCTTTTGAGGAATGGAATAATAAAAATTTTCTTAGAATTTTAGGGATTTAAAATTATTCATTGCCAGATGGTTTATATCGAAAAGTGTAACTCCCAGGCAACAAGATTCTACTTTCAAGGATCAAAATTAGTGAACACTTTTCAAAGTTAAGATGTCCTGGGGATTTGGTTTTCATGAAGGCAGCACCTGATTTAGTTTCTGTGCTCTGTCAAATGTAGTGTTCCATTTTAATGTTTAATTTGGGGTGGAAATTTTTTTTTAAACTTTTTTTTTGTGGAAAATGCATAAGCCACTGTTCTAAATTTATGTAAAAATTCACTGCACTGTTTCTATAAACCTGCCATACATTCTTTATTTTAAATAGACAGCTTTTCTAAATCATTGTGCTCTGCTTAGACAAGTTCTGTCTCCATGGTTGAATTTATGAGTGGATTTGAATAATAAATTCACATTTCAATGAACATATTTTCATTAAAACTGTAAGGTTTATTTTACTGTACTTTTAAATAATGGCTTATTATTAAAGCTATACTTTAAATTCATGCAGTTTTTGAAACTTAGTGCATGGTTACAAGGAGGAAGACAAAAGAGTATGAAACATGACTAGTGTAGAGAGATTACAGACAGATAAAAGTTTTTCATTGAAGAAAGAACAGGGCAACCTACATAAGATTAATCTAGGTAAACACAAACATTGTACTCATGGTTCCAACTCTTCGTGCGGTGGAACTGTTGTTGGGGAATAAATCCAGATACCCTTTTCTTGGCATTATTAATTGCTCTGTCACTGCTGTGCTCACTCATTTTATGAAGTGATCTGGCTTTTAGAAATCAGGCTTGTTCATGTGTGTAGAAGGTATGTACTTTCTTAACATGCCCTCTAAAGGCAGATAAAAACTGAATAAAACTAAGAGGAAGATGCTAATGGATCTCTTTTTAGAATTCTTTATGCAACTGTCTGGTCAAGACATGTTGCTTATAATTGATGTGTCCATTACTTGAATTCTCTTGTAATTATAGTCAATAAGTCTTGTAAATGTGTTAAAGCTCACTAAAAGCATACAAATTCAAGAACAGAGTAAGGCTAATAATTTAAAATAATCAATGTAGGCATTTCAGCACTTAATTTCCCTTGTGTGTTGATAGCTGATCATTCTTAATCCATTAAGATTTATTTAGTCGTTTACAATGCAAAATAGGTTTGCACTGGTCACTTGTGCCATTTGAAAACGTCCACTAGGTTAAGTGCAGAATGTAGTCCATTAGTCTTCCTTGACTATATGTATTAATTGCATTTAAAATCAAGTTAATGTGGATGTGAAAGTGAGGTAACTATCAATATGTGACAAAGTAACCCTACTTATATAAGTTACATCATTGATTGTAACATTTACTAAAAGTTAGCATACTTTTTAACATCTTCTGTTGGGCTTATCAGCAAGTACATTTTTATTGTGTTCCTGAGCACCACAGAGAGCCCTGTTCCTGAGTACACAATGCCAGTCTACCATTGCAGGTTTGGAAGCCACTGTTTGGGGGATGTTGTTCTCCCGGTTTTAATTCAAGGTTTTTAGTCCCCCCCCCCCACCCCTTTGGGGCATCTTAGAATGAATTGCTTTTCTGATACTTTGCTCATGTCCATGAAGTAGTGATGCAGGGACTGTTATTAATGGTTAACTGGAAAAGGACTTACTCTTCCAATTCCTGTTTTCATATTTTGTAATTTGCTCTGTATCTTATGTCTCCTTTTCTTCCCATCCTTAAGCACAATAAAAGCACCACTCTAAGAAATAAATGAGTTTTGATTATCAAGAATTGTAGGGAAAAAAGCACCCCAGCACTTTCATGTGTCTTTGCTTGTATGGAGTCATCTGCATGACCAGAAAGGGCAGTGTCGCCTTTTACCTTGTTAGGAGTACAAAAACAGTGGTTCATCTTCCCTCTTGCATGTTCTGTGGGTTAGAGCTTTACTTTTAAAGGACATGGCAGACAGATGTCATTAAACTAGAAGACTGTCTGAAGCCCTTCAGTTTGATACTCTAGTGCATGGGGTCACTTGTGCTGTTTGGAAATGTCACATGGGGAGATTGTGTGACTTAGTCTCACCTGAGGGCTGGAGGTGTTTAACTTAGCCTGTATGTGACAGTTTAGAGGCTGAATGCTCTTGAAAAGACACTGGGAGGAGAGTTGGTCTGTTGACTTCAAGCCTAGTGAGGACTTGGCTCTACTTTGTTCACTGCTTCATCTCCACACCCCACACAGAGTTGGCTTGCAGTTATTTATTGAATGAATGAAGGAAGGAAGGAAGGAAGAAAGGACAGACAGAAGAACAGAATGAAGTTTTAGCATTTAGAGAGTGTTGTAGCATTAGAGGGTTGTAGCTATTATGGAGAAGCATTAGATAATGGGTTATATATACATTCTTTAAGACCTAAAGTTTTGATATCATTTTTAAAATATTAATCTCACATCCATATGTGCATAGCAATTAGCTGTGACTGATGTTGAGGAATGGCTGTGTAGGTCTGAGTGAAGATTTAGTTTTAAAAATCTTTGGAATTCTTTTGGTAAAATTGTAAGGTGCCAGAAAACTAGAGTCTTTTTTTGTTTTTCCCTTTCAAAAAGCCTATAAATTCAAATTAAAAGAAAACCTACTGAGGATCATGCTGTTCCCAGGAATGGAACTATTTTAAATGATATTGACAGTTTGTAATAATCACAATACACTTGCGAGAAATACAAATTTAGTAATACGTGGCTTTACAAATTTTGACTTCTAAACAGTGTGCCTGGATTCATTATGGGATGTGCATCGCGAGCTTAAGACTGAAAACATTATTAGAAAAAAAGAAGACCTTTTTTTCCTAATGCAGGAAAGTATTATCTCCACTTCCCTAGAATTTGTGTGGAACAGAAAGGAGATGTTAACACAGTCTGTTCTGAATATAAGATGTGAAAAATAGTCAGGACCTCAGTGATTTCTGCATGAAAGCAGTCAGCAGAAGAACTCATTTATGTGTTGTCAACACACTAGCAAAGGATCACTGAGACCTGAAGGAACTAGAGCTTCTCACTAAGGAGCCACGTGTGGTGAATGGAAAGGTCTGTCCCCAGCCCCTCGTGGCACACAGTGTGGTGGGAGCACGGCGGAACCTTAAACCCACAGGAGATTTTAAATGCTTTCACCAAGATTGTAATAGAAATGTTGAGAGCTTCATTTTCTTTGGTTGGAGTCCTGATGTTATTGTTAATTAATAATTTCCTAATTACCCTATTATCTTTAATGCCTTTCAGTTTACAGTGCATGTGAATTGTTTCTTCTCACTCTTTTCCTTTCTGTGTCCCTTCATAGAAATCTGTGTTGAGATGAAATGTTTCCAGGTCGTGATAGGCTTAGTTTTATCAGAATCATTTAAGTAAACTGTAGTTTCTAATGTGATTGATAGAATGTGATTGCTGTAAGCTGCAGTCTCAACCTGCTTTTGACATTTAAACATATAAAGCTGACTAGATATAACCATTCAGGTGCTAAATATATTTTACATCTACTTCTAACACTAGAAATGGAAGTATTAAGAGATCTGGCTTCATTGTCATTGAACTGTGAAATATTCAACCTTGTCTGCCCGTGCTTAGTACTGTTGACTTTTTTATTTCTGTTAGAAGATTAAAATTAAATGCTTCACTTTTTTGTCAGCTTTTGGGAATTAAATTGAAATTTAAGACTCTAAAATTTTTTACTGAGTGCTTCAATTTCAACAAAGTATTCTTGAAGGATTATTTTTTTTCAAGGGCACTGCACAAAGGTTCATTGATCAAATGTGATTTATTGCAATTTTTTTATTTGAGCCCTTTTTGTATGTTTATTGAGGTTCACAAATATCATATTCTGTCTAACTAGGTATTTCACCAAATAGGTACTAAACATTATACAAAAGATCTGGAAACATATTGTACTGATAGCAGACTGTGGTTTTTATGATTTTGATGTATTTATTTGAAGATTTGGTGGTTTGAAAAATGAAAAATGGTGTCTACATGTCGCACTTAAAGGAGTATTGCTTCTCATTAATGTGGGTACTGATTATCTATTAGTGACTGTGTTCCAGTTACAGTCTCTGTTCCTGATACTAGGTTTATTGATTCTGAAATTATTTTCTCATTTTTGAGTATAGGTTAACCTTTGTGAAATTTAAAAAAAGAAATTGTTGGTATTTGCTTTTTATTATGTTGAAATATTTGTTCATGAAGTCAGTAAATAAAATATCAATACTTCTGGTTTGCAGAATCATCATAGATTTTTGACTATAAAATGATCATAAAAGCAAATAACTTATCCATTATATATTCTTACATTGTGTGCTAGCTATTAAAACAGTAAAATAGTGAATCATTTGGGATAAATGTCAGAAAAAAATCTGAAATGCCATTCTTAATGTGAGTACATTCAAAGCTGCAGAAATATGAGGAAGGGAGGTGGCTACTGAGAAATTTATTTGATGATAAATATACTTTATAAAATATCAGCTGCACTGTATGCATTTATGTTTTTATAATGTTACATTTCAGATGTTGAATAACTTTAAAATATATTTTTGTGAATTGTTAGAAAAATATTTAAAATTATTTAGCTCATCTCATCTACTTACTACTGCTCAACTGCTTCACTTTTGCTTTACATTTTAGGAATGTTATTGGAAGTTAGGAACACTCACTGAAACATTTAAGTCTCTTGGTGGAATGATTATGGGATGCAGGTCTATTCAAGTTAGAAAGGAATGCTGGTGTTCCAGCATTTTGGGGCCAGAAATTTCTAATCAGATGAAAAGTATGATTTAAGATCTAAGCCTCTTTTTAAACTATCAGTAATGTATTATTCACATTCAAATCATATTTTATGTTAAATTTACCTAGGATCAAAACCATTCAAGTGCAAGATATGCCATTTTGCAACAGCTCAGCTTGGCGATGCCAGAAACCATGTCAAAAGGCACCTTGGGATGAGGGAATACAAGTGTCACGTCTGTGGGTGAGTAAATTGAAACCATCTCTACCGTGGTGAACCAGGAAGCATGCAGGATAGCCATTGTTTCAGAATTCAAAACTGATATGAGTAAGAGTGGCTAAAATTATGCATGCGTATCCTCCTTTCCATTGTTATGGTAAATTCCTTAAATACAGTTATGACATTCTTCTCCCACTTCTAATCCTCTACTGAAGATGAGCAATTTTATGGGCTACAAGGTCAATTTGAACCTGTAATCTGTAAATTGACTAAATTATAGGATGTTCATTCACATTGCCAGAGAGAACTGTAAATTCCATTTAAAGACATAAAAAAATACATAATACAGCTTTAGGAGTGTATATGTATGCGTTTTTTTTTTTTTCTTTTGCTATATACTGCTTTAATTTTAATCACAGTAGTGGCTCTTTGGATAGATAGACTGGACATACTCCATAAAGAGAAATGTAGAAAAAGATTTAATTTCAGACATCTGGTTACTGATTGTTAAAGAGATAAAACTTGAGTAAACAGTGTATAATGTATGTTTTCATGTAACTTTATTTCAAAACTTGTTGTTATCCATTTTTAGTTAACGGCTCTTCCTCTAAAGAACCATTCACGGTGTTAAACTGTCACTCAGATGTGTTGCGTTTAATAGGGAGCACTGAGATGCCTTAATGCACAACTAATTAATTTAGCAGAAATGTTTAAAAGGTTTTAAAATGCCATGACATCTATGGTATATCATAGGACATTCAGAGCTGGATTTTAATATCCTATCTCTGATTAAAAATATATTTTAATGCTATTAATTTAGAGAAATTAATGAATGAGCGCATCCTATGAAAACACTTTCTGTGGAACCTGAGAAACCTGCAGTTCTTCTGGCTGATTCCCTCAATGCTGCAGGTTCAATTCAATTATGCAATGCGCACACACTATGGTGGGTTTCCTTTTTCAGGGGAAGATTCTTCTGGTTAGCGCTACCGAGTAATATCTTTTAAGTCAGAAACGGCTTTTGTTGGACAGTACATTTTATTCCAGGATGCAGTTGCATTTTTTGACCCTTGAGATAGTTTTACAGATAACTTTGCAAAGCAGTTTTATTAACCATGGTCTGTGATGTGTTCACTGGCAGAATTGATGGTTCAGTGACTTCTAGCTAAGGTAAATGAAGATGAACCTCTGCCCTGAAGCCCCCTGAAGATCAGTGGCAGAATGAGTTTTGTTGCTACTGATTTTAGCTGCAAGGGTTGAGTGCCAAATGGTTCATTTTAATTGCTCTGGGTCTTGGAATTTTAAAAGATACCTCATTTATTGTTTCTTACCATATGAGTTATAGGAAAGAGGGAAGGGCTTGACTCTGGCAAACATTTGCTGTTAGGGGGTCATCAGCAGTTTCGTCCTCATTTCTTCAAAAAAAAAAAAAAGCAGTTTTTGCATGCTCTATTATTAGAAATCTAATTCCGTCCATTTTTTTTTTTATTAGGGTTACTAAATCCTGGGAAAGAGAAGAAGAAACTTTATCAGAGAACAGTTTCTGGCATAGGTGGCATCAGAAACAATACCTGATTGACTGGCTTTGCTTGTCCAATTGAAATAGTGCGCCCTTTGCTGAGCTTACTGCTCACCACATACCACTGAAGTGCTACACCAGTGGTTTACATATTTGATTCCCAAGATAAAGAATTATAAATACAGAGAGATATATGAGTTTCATACTGCTGTCCTAGAGGTGTGTGTGTGTGTGTGTGTGTGTGTGTGTCTGTGCACACACATAGAAAAAGGAATCTAGACTCCAGAATTGTATCTTTAAGAATTATGGCAGTCCTTGAATTTTACTTCACGTTGAAATAATAGTTCTCTTAATTTTTTTTAAGTGAAGTTTGATTTAAAAGTTATATGATGATAATTTTCATAGGATGGATATTTTCACAGTGAAGCTGAAAGTTCTGAAGAATTCCAGTAAACTGAAGAAGGCCTATAATCTGTGGAGTTAAAACAGAATAATAACGAGTTAGAACCCTTATGGTAAAGAAAAAAGCATCATGGGGTGTCTGTATTTCATGTGTTTTGAAGGGTTAGGGCAATATGTAGGTGAAAAACTAAAATGAGAAACATGAAAGAAAGCAAGGATTGGCTCTCAGGTTAGTGGCAGTGAAGAGCACTGGTACATTACCATTAGTGACAATGTCGATTCATTATCATTGATGGCTAAATAATCCTAGAAATGCTCAGTGGACCTATTAGTTCCTGAGCATAAGCAGCTCATGCTGCGTTTCTTCATTAGCTTTCATTGCTATAAATTTTACCTTTTAAAAAAATCATGCTTTAAAAGGTGACGTGATCTTTCAGGAACATTAACTCTATAATTTTGTCACAAACAGAAGGTCCTGCACTGTGTTTTTCTTTCTGCAGTAGTCAGTACCTTCATCTCTGCCCCTTAGGATTTTATGAATAACCTTTTCATTACCTGAATTGTAAGAGATAAACTGTTCTTCAAATAGTTCTGAATGAGTAATAATGTATAGAAATAATGGAGCAGGCACCTTTTAAAAATGAAATTATTGCTCACAATGTTGCATTATTTTGTCATAGTAACCTCTTGCTTTTCTTGGGAAAAAAACCCTCATATATTATAGTGAAATTGATGTAAATGACAGTGCGTTTTGTTGAATTGAGCTGAGTATTAATGGTTTAGATTACTTGTAATTGACTTGTTTTTCAT
Source organism: Canis aureus (assembly GCF_053574225.1). Classification (NCBI taxonomy): domain Eukaryota; kingdom Metazoa; phylum Chordata; class Mammalia; order Carnivora; family Canidae; genus Canis; species Canis aureus. The sequence continues at coordinate 5,186,224 of NC_135611.1, read as the reverse complement.
ATCTTTATATAAGAAGGTTGTAGATGCTCATCACATATGTAGCTTGAATACTTTTGCTAAGGCTCAGTTTGACTTGTGCATTAGTTACTCCCTTAACAAAAGACTGCCTTTTATGCTTTCTTACTTCATTTGTTTGGACCTACACTGATTTCTTTGAGTCTTTAAGCTCTGTTTTAAGATAATTTTCTTCACTTCGTCGGCAAGTGCTAGCTACAATCTATCATGGATTTGAGTTAGTTTGTGAAGCAGCTGAATGGGTTAGATGTCTAATTCTTGTCAGATAGCTGGGGTTCAGATTCAGGATTTCAGTTTTGTTCACCCGTGCTTTATGTGCTCATGTTGTGGTAAAAATCACCCAAAATGTGTTGCTTTGCAATTCCTGTTCTGAGAACCTGCTATTGATAACTTCATTTATAAAAGCCTTTTATTTTACTTTCACTTTTAGGTGGAGCAGTTTTTGAATAGTACAGTTTCCTAATGTTTTTCTTAGATCTGAATGGGATCCCAAGAGGAATTTTTTACAGTATAGGTATCTTTATAGATAGCACGTCGTGGGTGGTTCACATGAACATGTGGTGTGGATCTGACATGGGGCTTGTGGGGAGAGAATGAGAAATAATAGAAAGCATTTCTATACAGAAGTTAATAATTTTGTTGAGAACATATACTTAAAAACAGGTTAAACATATTTTTACTAAATCAATGATCTCTACCTTTGATTACTGAAAAAAAAACTTGAAAATTTCAGTGGCTTACAGACACCATGTTTTGTTAAATCTATTTAAATTTAATTCTCTCTGTTTCTGTGAGTATACACACATGCAATAGTGTATGTAATACTATCGATAATAAGTAGTATTGGTGTGGTACTGTGCTTTGGTGTATGCCTTAATTCACATTCACTTCTTTTGTTGATCTCCTGGTGTCATGAGATTGTTTATCTCATGTTTATAATTCCCATTGTACAGATGGTAAACTTGAGATACAAAGTGTTTTTAGTGATGGACTCAAATTATACATGAGTCATAGTAGACCAGTTTCCTTCCTTTTAACTGTCCCTTTAAAAAAATTTTTCTTTCTGCTTTGCAATATCTGTTGTTTTGGTTTCTGACTTTAATTTGTACTTATTTTTTTCTCTCTAGGTTCTCACTAGAATGTAATAACTGTAACTTAACCTCCTTCCAGCCCCTAACCATTCTTGTTTTCTGCTTTTGCTCAGGTTTATGTTCTTTTAGAAACTTGCTCGCATGGTATTTTCCTTTGACACTGTGGTTTCAGTCTGTTTCTGTATCTCTCTTTCTTTTTCACTTTTCTCACCTTAAAGCATTGTTTGAAATAATTTTATTACTCTTTCTCATTGTTCTTTATGTGTTGATGATTTATTGCACTTGAGTGATTACAAATTGAACATGATATAATAGAATTAGGTGCCTAGACAGATGAAGATATTATTGTCTTTTCACGAGGACCAGAGGGGTAAAAATTGATGAGTTTAGGTTACTGTCTTTGTTTTTCATGACCAGTTACTTAAGAAAAAAAAAAAAATGGAGTTAGTAGCAAACTAGTGAGTGGCCTGTGATTCCCATAAACCTTAGAAGTGCTAGCTGACTTTTGCGTGCCATTTTTCACAGAGACACCTGGATGGGTGGTCTGGGGATCATGGTATTCTCTGATTGACTTCCCTGTGTCTGGTTGAATCTTGTGTGCAGAGTCAAGTAGGGGAGTAGCACTTAGCTAATCCAGAGAGAATAAGGGCATTTTCTCAATCTGTCACCTTCAGGTTCATGGAAAGATTCTAGACATTTTCTATTGTGTATTAATGTGCTTATGAGCTGTTTATTCTCATTTGGTTTAAGAAACCTTAAATAGAAAGTTACTAATGCAGTAAAACTCTTTTTTGTGTGTGTGTGGCATTACCTAGTTTTTGTGCATTAGAAGGGATCTCTATGTAGATGATTATAATGTCACTTTCTGACCTTTGCAGCTTGAATAATTGTAAATCATTGCTTCATAATGTGTCAGAGAATGTCTGTACTAGGCAATTAAATGGCAGAATATAATAGACCAAATTATTGCCTGTCATGTTTTCAACAACACAGTTAGTATTTGAGTTACACTTAATCATTACGTGCATTAGCAACTTCATTGGAATCCAGCTTCAGGCTGAGCATGAAATACATTACATTATTTAAACCTCTAATGGTACAAGTCATTTATTTGTGTTGAAGTGTACAACATGCAGAGTTTCATAAAGCAAGGAACACTTGAGAGCTTAATTTATCCAAATCAAAGTCTAAATGCAGATAAACACAAGTGGCAAAAATTAGTAATTTTTATAGGCTGGAAATATTTAAAAATACATGGTTGTGGGTAATTGTAGGCAGCAGGAATAAATTAAAATCACTATTTTTAGTCTGTTCTGAGAACTAAAGCTGTGTATACCTAAATCATTAAAAGCACCCTGGAACTGCATTTTTAGCCGAACAATTAATTACACCCATCATATCTACAGATGTATCCAAATAAAATAAGCATTTGGTTTGGCTTGTTGTTTTGGCTAAAGAGATACAGATAGAAAAAGTTTGCTTTATGTTGTGGCATGAATTATGCTTGTAACAATGTAAAATGCAGCATCTCTCAGTTTTGTAAAAAATTTAAATTAATGTTCAAACATTCATTACAAAGAGTATATTACATATTCTATGTATACAATATTTTAAAGCTTTTTGTTTAATGATACATTTTTGCCTTTAGCTTGAAATTTAAAAATGCCACGTAGTGATTACTGTCTCTCTTCCTGTCAGTGAGGAATACGAAATTAACATTGTTAGTTTATCCCTCTTGTGCTCCAGTCTTTGAAATATCATTTAGTGAATGAACGTTGTTTTATATATTTTATATACAAATCACATTGTAATCGGAATGTCTAAAAAACATCATAGCTATAATATTAAAACAAAAAACAATCTTTCTCAGATAAGATTCTGAGGTATTTTACACTGAACTCTTGTAAATCCAGGAGAGATTTAGGGTAAGATTAGGATGGTGGATGCCAGCCTTTCCGCATCATGGGGGCTTTGTCACCACCACACCCTATTCTCTGTTTTGTAGTGCTGCTTTCTTGAATTTTTATCATGAAGAGTGGGTCATAGGTTTATCTCAAGGCAACATGTGTGATCGCCCTTAACAACGTGGAGCACATTGTCATTTCTTGGTGTTATAATTGAAAGCATTGGCCTCTCTGAGATCTTTTCCAGTGAAGAATTCATTATCTCAGTGACTTAAATCATTTTTGCTTTCTTTTTGTTTTTAAATGGTTTTGTGATGATTTTAAAATCCAGTTGTAGGATCTGAGGATTCTTTAGCTCTCCTGATCCATACAGTGGAATACAGGGAGTCGGGGAAGCAGTCTACTGGGTTTCCTTTGCCTACCCTTTGAGTTGTGTGTGTGTGGCGGGGTGTGGGGGAGTGGGGGTGGAGGTGGGGGTGCGAGGTGTGGTAGCCTATTTTCTCCTCTCTTCCTGCTAATGTGTTTTTGAAAGTCCTTTACTTGATGGAGGGTTTTGCCCTTTGATTTGTCTAATGCTGAGTATAAGAGGTGTTGGAAATGTAGATAGGAAGGAAGCATAACTACTGATTTAGGGACTCATTCATTTCCTGCTGGGCACATTCTTGAGAGTTTCCTCTCTCTGCAGACGCAGTGACCATGACCAGTCAGTGCAGAGGCCTCGCAGTCATGTGCTCCAAGGAGGAGAGACGGACGTGAAGTGGGACACATACTAGGAATAAGAGGAAGGGGCAGTGGTCCATGGGGAGTGCTTAGGAACAGTAGCAAAGGCTTCCTTGAGAAGTTATGTTTGAGTTGGGTCTTAAAGGAAGAGGAGGTATTCACAAGACTAATTGGGACATTTTTAGTAGATAAAGCAAAAGTAGTGAAGAATAGAATAGCATGACCTATTAACGCAGCAGGAAATTCCTGGGGTATAAGTGGTTGGTGGGGTGAAGTGGAGGATTTTTAAAACAAATATTAAATAAACATTTATGGAACATGACTGTGTGCCAGTGCTGTTAGTCTTTAGGGTTAACAAGATCAAAATAATTTGTGCTTCAACTGGATGGAGATAGCTCAGGTAAAGAACGAAAGAAACGTCCAAGCCTCGCTGGACCTGAATTCACAAAGTTGTATTTCATCAGATAGCTAGCATTTGATGTGCAGGTGAGTGAAAATTAGTTAGATAACCAGGGGCAGCCCGCTTGAGGCAGGGCTTGGGGATGTTCAAGGAGAAGCATGGTATGTTCATACTTGCAAGGACTTTAGTTAGTCCTGCCAGAGGTGAGATTGTGAAGCAAGTAGCATAGCCCTGAGTAGCTGGCAGGGCCAGGGCACACAGCCTGTTCTTGCTGAGATGTTGAACGCTGGCTCTTCCCACTACTTTCTGTCTCTCCTTTTTGACTTGTCTGCTTTCTTCCAGTTTTCTGGACTGTGAAAGGTCAGGGAAAGGAGGAGCAGGAGAACTTGCTAGGAAGGATATCACTGCTTCAGAATCAAGGGGCATGGGATTTGGCAGCAGAGTTATGTTTATGAGAATTTCACTGTTGGTAGTTTTAATTAGGGATGCTATTGATTGTGGATAATTGTAATGAAAACAGGTTGATACCAGTTCCATATAACCTAAGGCAGCACAGTTCCAAATAATAATTATGAGGACATATAATTATGTGGCCATGCTCCCGATGTCTGTGTATAGCCAGCATGTTGGACACGGGTGTTAGGATTGCGTTTCCTTGTGCATTTCCTGTGGATGGGCGACAGGAATGGGGTTGGGAAACTATCCGTCTGAAAATACATACCGTTTCCTAATGTGCACTCTTTTACTGCTCCTCAGTCCTCGAGTGCTTTTCTTATTTCCAAGCCTGTGGACTGTCCAGGTGCCATGGGCTCTGGACCACATCCTCGGTCTGCTCTCACTTGGCCCTGGAGCCCTCTGCTCCCCGTGTTGCCCTCGTTTTAGTGTTTTCGCAAGAATTAGCACTAAGTCTTTGTTACCTCACTCCCAGAGTGCCAGGGAACGACAGTGCCAAGCACATCAGATGCTATTGTCTAGATACATGCATTTTTGGAAAATTGTTTTTGTAGTTCTATTTCCAGTTTTAAAAGGTCCTGTTTACTGCATAGGAATATATTGAGCTGGAGCAAAGGATGGTTGGTTAACATCATAAATACACTGTCAGGTTTACATGTGGTTCTTGAGGAGCTAAAAGATCTAGACCAAGTGCAAGATCTTCTTTCCTAATATATTTTAAAAGTACTGCTATCAATGAAAGAGGCGAGCATGTCTCATGTGGTTAACACATCTGATAATTATCATGACCATATTAACAAATGAGCATCCTTTTTTAATATAGTGGCCAGTCAGTGCTTCAAAACTGAAATTTGCACCGGCCTGAACACTAGAAATGTGTTTAAATATTAGAAAGACATTTTAGTATCCCCATTGGAATTTGTTTTAAAAATAAGGTTTTAGAACCCACACTGGACTTATCCATCTGGCGGACAGATTTTAAAAAATTGGGGTCAAGGTCTTAAGTGACTTCTGGCAAATGGAGATGAGAACCCAGGACTTTTGACTCTCAGGTTGACATTGTTTCTGTTTATCCCACTGTCCTCCTTCCTGTTTAGTTTGGGTTTCTGTCTTTCTCTCTGTTTTTTAAAGATTTTATTTATTTATTCATGAGAGACACAGGGGGAGAGGCAGCGACATAGATAGAGGTAGAAGCAGGCTCCCCGCTGAGCAGGGAGCTTGATTCAGGACTCGATCCCAGGACTCCAGGATCATGACCTGAGCCAAAGGCAGATGCTCAATGACTGAGCCACCCAGTTGCCCTTGAGTTCATCTTTTACTCTCTCTGGTTTCACTGTTTTTAGCCACCAGTCTTTCAACAAGGGAAGTAATGCTTACATGTTTAACTAGCAAAGTTAATTACCTGATCAATGTAGTCCTTCAGGTTTTGAACCTTTTCTGAGTGCCAGCCATGTGGGAACTGTAGTTTTGAGAAATATGGGTGGTGAGTCTGTCATGATTCCTTTTCAGTTTAGATGGTCACTTGTCATCGAAGGAGGTCCTTTTATAGAGAGTGATGAAGATGCACAAGGGGTTTGGGTATTTATCTTGATACGATTGTTTTCTACTTTAAATAAGGTGATAATAACAAAGGCAGTATGG
>NC_135611.1:5042500-5175000 GCF_053574225.1 Canis aureus | reverse complement strand
CCTGTTTCCTCTTTGATCAATGGGTAGTAATGCCATTATTTACTTTGTTTCATCACAGAATATTTACTTTTTAAGATTCTGTGTTATAAGAGGAATCCTAGTAACTATTGAATTACATAAAAAATTAGACTATTATAAGAATCGTATATATTCCAGAAGTTATTGCTTCCCTAAATTCAATCATTTTATTTCTAAATTTATTTTAGCTTTTAAATTGAAGCACTATGAGTCATTTATCACTTGTGTTGTCAAAGTTTACTAGCTTTTGTAAAGTATTAATTCAAATGTAGTAATACACACATATACATAATGTGTTTTAAAATTGTGTTTTTTTAATTAATCTGGATCTGTACCTGAATATTTCAAACATAATTTAATCAGGCTAAAATAAAATAAATACAGATTTTCTATTTGGAAAAATGTGTATTAGCTTATAAAGTACTTAAAGTCTGCATTGCATTTGGACATGTGTCTGTCCACAAGGCTATAGAAATACCTCGTAAGTATAGCACTGAGATGATAAGTATCACTATTGACTTTTAACCCTCATCCATAAATATAACCGTGTGATATCTGAGTAAATGAGCCTGAATTTATTGTGTATGTGGGGGTTTTGAATGCAACAAAAAAATGTGAAAAAGACTAGACTACCCCCCCCCCCCCCCCGCCCAGGACCGCTGTGCAATTTGTCTTGTCTTTCACTGAATATTTGTTTTTCTTTGAGGTGTGTGTGTGTGTGTGTGTGCGTGCGTGTGTGTGCGCGCACACATATATAATATCAATGTGATTTTATGTCCTGCAGGTATTGGTTGAACCAGCAGTTCAAGGTTTAGCTTTCTGTTTTATTTTACAAGCGAAAATGTTGCTTTTGTGTGGTACTGTAAGACTAGTTTCAGATCCATTTTTAATCAACTGCTTAATCTATTATTAATAAGCATTTTGCTTGGCTATACAAATTATAAAAATAATGCCAAAGTTCTAGAAGAATTTTATTTTCACACTTAGAGCTTATTGTATAAATTCCACGTTCTCCTTTGAAGACAAATGAATTATTTTGTATTTTTTATTGATGCTGCTGTATATATTTATCATTATAATGGAAGCCGATTAAGAAATGGCCCACAGTTGTAACTAATTAAAAGAAATTTCATTCACACATTTTGTTAAGGGGTAGTTAGAATATTCAGATGAGTCTTTGGGAATCAGAGGGACTTAAACAACTTTAGTTAGGTTTCTTTCAATAAAAATAACTGATTTATTTTTCCAAGACACTTAAAATTTATGTAAATGTGAGGGATTTTTTTTTTTTTTGTACACAGTTCATTTTTTATGGATGCATGTTAGCGGTCATATACATGCATACACTTGGACACATGTATGAGTAAATCCTCTATTTGTTAAAGACCTCAGAGGACAAAGGATGTTTGACCCCACCCTGAGACCATGCAATGTAAGTTTACAGAAGGATCAAGGAACACAGATTTTAATAATGCAAACAATATTAGTCCTGTCCCCTCTGGCGTTTCAAACCTGGACGTACTGATTGTATACTTTGATTCTTAAACCATGGAGATATATCCAATGCCCTCTGGAGCACCTGGCCAAGCTCAACATTTCCGTGATTACAAGGATAGTGCCTAGAGGGCAATTAAGGGACAGGGCAAGAGGGAGCCCAGGAACGAACTGGAGAGAGGGAAGCCGGGGACTGGGCGACAGTGGTGGCTCAGACGGACATCATGGAGAAATGTGGAGACTGTTTACCCAGAGCATTACTTTTGTATTTTGATATTTATATAATCAGAGGCAGATTTGCAATACTACCACTTAATTTAACACACTTTTTAAGATTCAGCTAATGATTTAAATCTTACTAATAAAAACCCTGGTTGTTTTCCTGCATTGCTGAAGTTTGATTTCAGTAATAGACTTGCTTTGAGTGCACTATTTTAGAAGGTTATTTTCCTCACTGTTGGCTTTGTACGTGTGTTTTTTCTTTCACTGATTGATATTCAGTAATTTTAGTCAAGTGTTTGACTAGCTTTTTTTTGCACGCGCGCGTGCGTGAGCATGTGTGTGTGTGTGTAGGCTTCCTGTTTGCTTATTCATAATATTTTCTGAGTTGCTAATCTCCACAGTGGAAAGTAGACTTTTCTTGATCTAGTTCAAGCCTGTGAAAGCTGTAAAATTGAGGGTAACCTCTTAAAATAGATCCTTTTTTGGCGTAATTCTGTAACAAGGATTATAACAAGAGGAGCGTTTTGTAGAGTATATGTAATTCATACAAGAGTATCGATTGATTTAAAATCTGGTTTATTTCCCTGTTCCCCTGCTGATTTTTCTGACTCCTGTTCATTGCTCACAAACACATTAGTAGCATACAATGCACACGGACTGCTGTGTGATTCCCTCTTTGTCCACTTGCATTATTGTGGGCAGAAGCAAAAACAAAAAGAGAGTGAAGAGGGAAACTGATGAGCATGAGATCTGCGATAAACCCGTGGTGTCCTTTGGCTGTGATCTTGCACACAGGTATTCATGTGTGGGTGCTCCTCCCTCAGGGTCTGTGCCGCGGTGTGTGCGCAGATATGCAGGGTGAGCCAAGAGGTAGCAGACCGGCTCTGAGGCGTTCACCTTCAGAACACTTGGCTCTGGGCTTCCTGGTCTCGGCATTGTCTGCATCATGTTTCCTACCCGCCCCGCGGCGAGCGCTGCACCCTTTCCGTCAATCCTGGCCGCCCCTGGGGAGAGTCCGCGGTGCTGTTTGTTGCGTGACCACTAGGGGGAGTCGAGGAGTGTCCCTACAGGTTCTCCCCCAGCTCTTAGCCTGCTCTCCCTCCCCACCTCCCTTCCTTTCTTCTTGCCTTTCCCTTCCTTCTCTTCCTCTTTGTGTGTGCAACTGGAACCAGCACTGTCACCTTACCTCCCAGCACGCTGGAACATCACTGCAATATAAACAGCAGTTTGTCCTTGTTATTATTATTTCTTAAGTTGTTTAGTAAACGTCTTCCTGACTGCTATTGACGTACTTAGAGGGTGACAGGGTTTTACAGTTTTAATGAGTGAAGAACTCTAAGAAAAGTGTTACCACCTAGGTGAATATTGAATGGAGTCTGAAATAATGTAAAGGAAAACTGATGTGTAAAATGTCACTATGATGATTAGAAATGATGCGTGTAAAAATAGCTGTAAAATTATTTACGAAATATTTCAACCTACTTTTGTTTTAATTAGAACGACTCTGAGTTTGTGAATATTCCTGAATTTTGTCTTCCTAATTAAAATACATTTAGGGTGGCTAAACATAAATGTGGGTTTATGTTACATGGTTATTTGCTTGGAGGGTTCTCATAAAAACAGGTAGACATTTATTCAACTGTGATAGCTACTAAATTTGATCTAGACATCCATAAAGAAATATTTTAGCTTTCTCAAAAGAATAGTTATTAATGTAAATTTTGGTAGGAATTTAAAACACTGTGTATATGTGCTTTAAATTGTTTAGTTAAAATATATTATTCATATAATGTTTTTTTGCTTTTTTTATATATCCATCTGGGGAAACGAGCACATGTTAATATTTTTTTTCCCCAAATTTGTCTTCTTTGGGTATTTAAAGATCACGGATTTTTGAAATAGCTAGAGAACTTAATACTGTTATATTTTTGGCCTTATTTCTGATTTCATAAATACATAAATTTGTATTTTTTAAAGATTGCATTTTAATAATTTTCATTTTATCCTTAAGGGTTGATTCTTTTGTGTTTTGTAAAATAAACCCGTTCCATTGTTCATTGAAAATGCTTAACATATGCAGAGTTGATTAAGTACCATGCAGGATGTTAGTTAATACAGAATAAATGCATGTAACAATGTATGTCTACTTATGAAATTGGAAAAAAATCATGAAATAAAAAGATGTTTGTTTTTTACTTAATTGTTCACATCGGTTTTACTTAGCTAAAATTCATGGCTGTATATGTCTGAATGTTGTCAAAAAGTTATTTATACAATCGAGTGCTAAATCATCCTAAAATTATCCCAACAATGGTTATAGGAGCTATGGTTGATGGTTGTATTTGAGAAACAAATACAGTAAACATTTGTGAATCTTTTAATGATTATATTTCTTGATAGCTTTCATAAGAAAGCATGTAATTTGTGATGACTTCAATGAAAAAACCATGGCAGCAAAACTTTTTGAGTTAGCGGCAAAGTAAATGGGGCAGGTTTTGCATTTTGAACACAAGTGTTATGAAGTGTGATTGAATTTGTCGTGAAAGTGTGTCAGTATTAATAAAAGTATTTAGGTACAGGTTTGCTGGGTTTTGTAGCCTTTTTAAGGTTAAGGATTGGTTAATGTGAAAAGTCACTTCTGTGCATTTGGTAGTATACAGAAAATGACAAATATATTTCTATGCATTTTGGATTATTATGCCATTTCTTATTTCAAACCCTTTTTGTCAGGACACCAGGCAAAACAATGATGCTTTGAGGACGTAATTAAAGATATTGTTCAAAGAACAACTTTCTGCATATTTGAATTATTACTGTCATCAAAATCATACAAATATGGAAATATGATTGCCAGAAGCACATAAATCAATGATCAGCATGGCCTCAAAATCCAATAAATATGTAGAGTTAAATACTTTAAAATGCAAATTGTGTCTGATGATTTGCATATGGTAGAGTTTAAAGGGAATTTGTTGCTTAACAACCTCTAAGGTACCAGTTAGGGCTGTGGGTAAACATAGATTTTTTTATTCATCGTTGGTCAAGTTGCACATTTGATAAATGATGGGAGAGACTGCCTTCCTTGGTTAAAATGACTGCAATCTTCACTGAATCCTAAACTGCCTTGAAGTCATCTGAATAATTAAGAGTTAATTATTCTTCATCCATCTAGATCAGAAAAGGACAGATTTAGGGAAGGAATTTATAATTTTTGCCTCACGTCCTGTCATGTCGTAATGTGATAAACTAAACTGACTCCAGATAATATCTAGTGACCTTATAGTAATTATGCCTCACCAAACATTTTTGGTGCAGTTTTTTAATTGCTTACATTGATTCTAGAAACTACACATTAACAGACTTATAAGTTTAATTGTCTACAAAGAAAGCAATATAAAATTCATGTTCCATCACTGCTGTGTTTTAACTTCGTCACTGGATGCACACCAACCCAGCATCTAAGTTTCTCTGTGTGTTCTTCTAGAAATAGTGAGCAGTTGCTCTTAAAATGTTGTTGGAGGGGATTGTAGACACACTGGGAAAATTTATTTTAAGAAGTTCTTTTGAAAGAGCAATGAATGTTCCTACACTTGTTTTAATTTGAAAGATTAAAATTAAAAAACTTATATTTCTCATAATTAGTATAACGATGGAGCAGGTAACTCATGCAGATTTACTGATAATGCACATTATTTTAAGAGGCTGAAAGAAGACACTGGAAAGTTAAGAAATAAACTGATTCGTACTATTTGGTAAAAGCAGATGACATAGAATTCACAAAGAAAACCCAGTATCTCTGTAGTGAATTTTTTACCACACGATTTTCTTTGAGAATAGAGTGTTTTGTGAATGTTTACTGATCACAAGAAGAATTGTAATAAAGAAATCAATATGCATGATCCCTTTCCATGTAGTACAACAGGGTTACACTGTTAGGTTAAATACAGGCAACATTCCTTTTCAGAAAATCAATTTGCTGTGTAGCCTGCAAAGCCGGTCTCCTTACAGAGCCATTTTATGTTGTGCACACAGTAAATTCTGTATTGGCACCTTCAAATAGTATTGACTTCTCACAGGCTGTACGCTTAGTAACCTGACTTCAAGGAGAAAGGCCAAGTCCCTTAGTTAAAAAAAAAAAAAAAAAAAAGTCATTTCTTTTTTTTATTTGATCACAAACTAGGCCTCTTTAAAAAGCAATTCCTGGGTTTTCGTATTTTAGTTGAAATGCCAAATGGGATTTTACTGAGAACTGTAATTTTTATGTTCATTAACTGTATCTGTTTGCATTCCGATCAAGTGTTTCCACACTCCCAAGTTATCTGCATTTCTCAAAAGCACATTTGTAGGCTAAGCAGCCATTGCTGCTTATTTTGAAAAGTAGGAATAAATGTGAAAAGATGAGATTATTTTATAGTTTCTTTGTCCCTTGCCTCCATTTACTACAAAACAGAAACTATTGTAGAGAAGCAGAAGTTTACTGAATCCTCAAAGCTACTAAGTTACTATATGTCATGGTTACTAAGGCAAATATTTGGGGAACATGTATGAATATGTTTTATTTTTAGATCCTTTTACTCCTCACTAAATTTGGCTCTTAAAATGCTTCAGCCATTTTTGATGTAGCTGCTTAATTTAAAAGACCAACCCTCCCATTAATGATCATATTTTTTTGAAGTAGTTCTGCTCCATCCTGACTCTCTCTCTCTGTCAGCACAGTGCTAGCACATTAGAGTCACCCTGGTCTGACTTGCTTGGCTGTATGCAGTGTTTGTGTTTAAGTCATAAGTATGCGTTTGTTTTTCAGTGTGATCAGCTGGGATACAACAAAGCATGAGGCCATTTAGTCTTTGCAGTTTGGTGAGGTACAGTTACTGTTCTTTGGTTCCTTTTCATTCATTGATTTTTTGCAAGACCTTTTCTATGTGCTGCATGCCTAGAGGAGGTTTTTTATTTATTTTATTTTTTTATTTTTATTTATTTATTTATTTTTTGGTTGATAATTATGCATATTTAGATTGTAACTAACTGAAAAGGGCTTTAACCTGTTAAATTTTACCCCAGCTTTTTAGAGAGGTCAGGCGATCCATAAGGCTACGGATGTAAGATAAGTAGACTAAACACGAGAAGTGATTTTTGTATCTTAATCCAACTGTTATCATTATACCACCACTTAAATTCATGGGTCCTTCTTCTAAAAGCATGCGTTACAGTGCAAGAGCTGATACCCACGTAAGATGCTTTTAGAGTACAACATTAGGTTTGGAAAAGTTCATAAGGAAAAATAAGCAGGTTTGGTTAAGCTATATATTTACCCATGTTTTAAATGTTTATAGGAACCTCTAACATTTAAAAAAATAAATCATCACTTATAAAACGAGTTTACTCTTCAGGAAAAACATTCTTGTAATAGGCACAGAATTATCCAAATAATAGTGTAAACCAAGCCAGGCATAGCAGCAGACAGAAAAATGCATTCAACCGGTAGGATCATGGATTTGTTTGATTCAGATAATTGAAAGTGTTTCATACTATTATTGCAACTTGAAGGCTTGTTTAAGTGTCTAACTGTCAGTCACTTTGGAAGGTGAAAAGTATTCAATTGTCACTCTGTCAGTCAATAGAGATGAGAACTGTCTGCCTAATGGATTTCTTTACATAGATGTCTGCATGGAGGTAGAAGTAAAATCAATGTGTTGTCATGTGCACGTACGCAGCATCAAACTGCCAGGTGAATTGCAACTGTATTTCTGTAACATCTACATTCCTGGATTGTTTGCGGAAAGCAGATGGGAGCTCTGTATACACAGGTAGTGAGATGCATGGGAGGAAGCATGCATTTGGGGAGAACGGTTTCTGGTATCATCCTTGGCCATGAAAGCATCTATTCTAACCTCTAAAATCCAGTTTTACTTAAGTTATAAGGAATGGGGAGATTCACGTCATCATGGCATTGTCCTTACATTCTGGGTGCTTGTCACTAAGTAGCTCTTATTTATGTAATTTGCCTCTAAAAGCAAATAATGTGTATTGTGCATTGGAAATTATCTTGAGTTAGTGATTCCTATTTTAGGAGAAGTTCTATCAACATCTGGAATAAACGCATAAAACCTTATCACACTTTTTGATGGCAGACATCTGAGAGGTATAGATCAAAGACTAGATGACCATCGTGGTATACGATCATTTTTAAGACATTGGGGGAGTGCTAAAACTAAGGAAAGATTAAATGTAAAGTGCTACATTTATATTGAAAAATTAGGTGTGCAGGAATGGAATGTGAGCCCTGACTTGACAGCACATTACACAATGGCAAACGGGGAGATTTAGCTGATGAACTAAGCATTTAGGGTAATGTTGCACAAATGGACAGATCTGCAGCATTTTCCCCTGTTCACATAATACCTCAAATAATTGAATCAATTCTTGGAATGTCATAAAAAGTCTGGCTAACTACAAACCATTCTAAGAAGGGTGGCAGATGCCAGAGGAGCTCTCATCTCAGGATCAGGTAAGGGACCCTAGAGAAGGTGCAGGGGATTTGGGAGGACGTGGCATGTCATGATTGTTGCCTCAGGTTTTTCAGGGTCTTCATCACCAAGAAGAAGGTCCCCTCTCAACCCTGGCCCAGGCTGGAAGTTAGATGCAGGTGTCAGCAGATCACCACAGGAACAATGTAATGGTGACCTTCTGCCACAAGTACGGGCAGTGGGAACCATGCAGGGCTGGCCTATACTCTGTAAACAGGACTTGCAGGACAGATTGGTGTAGCGCCACTCTGCAGAGACTCTGGAACCTCACAGTGCGTCTGTGTGTCAGAGGATGGCCTTGGGGACCCCTGTCAGGTTACAGACTACATTAGTCCAGTGAGTAACAGTTCGTAACAAGTTTCAGCGATCACCACAATCTCTGAAAAGATAGGGAGTGGTTTAATTACCTTAAAAAATGAGTTTTGAAATGTAGTAACTGATATTTAAAAACAAAACTTAATAAAAGGAGAACGTAGCCTCAAGAAAGGCTAGTATTGGTGGATACCATCTTTTCTTTTGCTCTGCTCCCCTCCAGCTCTTTATTTTATTATGATCTGTGCCATTTATTGTCTTCTGTAGGTGAGAGGTTGTAGATTCCCAAGCACAGAGTCACAGGAAGTTAGTTTTTTTTCATAGAATGTGTTGCCGTGCAGCTCAGGACAATTGAAGGAGGCCAGAGAAGGGCCTCTGTTCACAGGGTGGTTGGGCTGATTGAGTGTATAGTTTTAATGGCAAAAGATCCAGAGACCTGGATTCTGCAACCCTAGGTTTGAATCCGGGTTCTGCTGATTCTAGTTACATGACCTTAGCCACCTTACCACACCAGGTTTGGCATCTATGTCGTCTGCAAAATGGAGATAGTTGAAAGGAATAAATGACATGCTATATATGAATTATCTAGCACTTTGCTAAGCAAAGGCTAAACAGTAAATTAGTTTTTTATTATGCACATTTTAACTTTTGCTGTGTGTTAGGATTAGTTTGGCTACATGGAGCAGATACACTAATTTGCATTGGCTTAAATATGATACAAGTTTATTTCTAGCTGACGTAAAGGAAGTTCGTCTGGTGTTTCATAATGTTGTTAGAGATCTAGGCATCTCTTGTTCTGTCCCCCTGCCCTCAGAGTTGGGTCTTCACCTTCCAGGCCACTTTATAGTCCAGGAGAGCTGCTGGGGTACCAGCCATTGCATCTGTCTTCTGGGCTGAGGGCACCCTCTTCCTTTCATGGAACCTATCTGAAGTTCCCATACAATACTTTGAATTACAGTTCATTGACCAGAGCTTGGTGAACTGATGGTGAGAAGTGTTGTGTTTTAGCAGGTCACATTGCCGACATTTCGATTTCTACAAAGGAGTGCGAGAATTAATGTTGTGAGGCAACTTATAGTCTGCCGTCCTGTTCGTGTAATATCCACCTTATTGTGACATGTATATGGTATCTACACACATGTCTGTACTGTTAGAGAATAATAATGACAAAATCACAGCTTATACCCTCCACCCACTCAGTTTAAGTAGAACTCTCAGCTCCGTGGAAGCTCCTGGAGCCCCTTCCTCAGACACATCTCATTGTGACTTTACATATTTGCTATAATCTACTTGGTTTTCTTTGTAGTTTAACCTTCTGGGTAGATATTCCTAAAATATGTTAGTTAGTTCATTTTGAAATGGTGAGTAGCAGACACAAACCTGACTGTAAAGAGAGGGCAGTGTTGCCTCTAGAGACAAGGGCTCTGAGGGGAAGAGGAGTTCAACCGAGCCATGGGTCATGGCCCAACTCCTATGTCCCCGAGGACAGAGTGCCTCAACACATGTCCCTGGGCGAGACCCCGAGTCCCTGGCATTCTGCATTGCTTGTGTTGAGGGGCAGCTGGCCAGGCCACTGTTTCGGCTGTGTAGCACATGGCTGGACGCTGCGGCTGCTCTGTTTCCTGTTTGTAGTCTGGCCATTTGTTGCTTTCGGCGGCAGAGGAGGTCAAAGTAGAGCATTTCTGTGGGCAGAATAAATGCCTTCAGCTTCTGGCAGCAGGATGTAGAGAGGAAGGGAGGACATGTGTAGACAGGCCAGAACAGATGGGAGTGTGGGTCTGGCCCTGCTAGGCCCTCTGCGCCCAGTGAGAAGGAAGGTAGATGGTTGGGGGCCTCACCTGGCCCTGCCTGCTGCCACATGCTGCCTCGGTGCCGACATCTGTCACCCTGGGGTGCAGTGGGGCATTCCCCTTTGGGTGGTCGGCAGACTGGGACTGGGAGAGAGGACAGGAGCACAGCCATGTGTGTGCAGTGTAGTGGTTCACATATATGCACAGATACAGGGAAGTGGCACCCCCCCCCCCCCCAAAGGAAGTGTACTTCATGCCCATGTTGTCTATTTTGGTTCTTGGTTTGTTTCCTTTTGATGGAGCTCATCCTTCAGTAGCTTCTTGAGAAGGAGTATGGGGTCAAGTATCTCAAGACCTAGTGTTCTGAAAATGCCTTCATTTTACCGTCTTGGTCCATGGGCCATTTGCCTGGTGTTGTAGTTAGTTGTCTGTTGCTGCACGACAGATAGCCATACCTTCAGCTGTTTGCAAGCATGTCCACTTCTATAGCTGAGAAGTCTGGCCGTCGTGTCTTGAGTACTCAATTCAACCCTGTACCTCTACGAAGTGTGTGTTCTGAGTGGTGGAGTGGGATTAAGTACTTCAGGTCTGGGAACAGGGTCCAGAGCATCTGTGGATAGTCCATTCCCAGGTTCTTGCCGAGTGGTTGTACATTTGGTTCCTTGTTGTTGTGGATGTTCACAGATGTTCCTCTGGGAGCCCTCCATTTCCACCTCGAGTCGGCCGAGGTTGTGTTCCCCACCCTGTGTCTCGTTGCCAGGGTCCCCACTTTTCTTGTGGAGGCCCCCACATCTCCAGTTTCTAGGCTGGAAAACAACGTCTCCTCCAGCTTTGTCATCTCGAGCTGCCACACCCGGCCACCCGACCATTTGTGTTGATGCTACTGGGGCTCAACCTTACACTGTCTTCGTTCCTCTACCCGAGGACTGCTCCTCCCCACACACTGTCTCTTACTCCTGCATCTGCTCTGTGGCTTTTGCCCGTGACCTCTCTGTGGACCTCTGGTCCTGCTTGCACGCCGGCAGTGGGGGTCACACCAGTGCTGAAGAAACTAAAGTGCCTTTCTTGTGTGTATTGCATTAAGTTTAAAATAGTCTGCTAGTCTTGAATGTCACTTCAGTTTTCTGCTTGTACATTTAGCTTTAATGACTGGATGGAAATTATAGCCACTCACCCGATTTCTAGGTATAGCGCTGTTCATGATGGACGGCTTAGGGCGGCAGCAGTACCACAGCCATTACATTTATGAACGTTCCCAGTGTCTGGTAGCTTACTCATCTTGTACGTGTATTGTTGCACTTAGACCTTATGATTGCTGCATAAGGATAGCATTTTTATTTCTAGATTCGAGAAAAGGAAATCAAGACTTAGGTGAAGTGGCTTTAATCAGGTATATTGGTTCATTGTTAGAGCTGAGATTCAACTCTGATGGTCAAAGCTCATAGTTACCCATATCAGATGGTCTTGATAAGGTGATCCCGATCTGTTCTGTGGTTCTAGGTTGTGTACCTTGGGAGTGCAGACTTCTGGGCATTATACGGAGTGGTGGGAGGCTACTGTAGAGTATGCTGTCCCAAGTGCCTTTGTTAATGATAGGGAGTTACTTTGTTATAGATGGACTTAAACTATGCTTAAGTGCTTTAACCTGTGAACAAAAGATTGCTTTCACGTACCCTGTCACCATTCTATTCACTTGACTTTGAGAAATCCATCGTGGCATGGGCTTATCAAAATGCTTGCCTTGTTCCTCATAGTCATTGTCTTTATTCCCAGTGTTTGGGGCTGGCTGGCTCATCAGAAATGTAATAGGAAGGATTTCCATCTTCTGGGAATTTTTACCTTACTGGATTGTTCTGTTAATCAGAGTTATGTTTCAGTGGCCTTGAGATCTGTGTGCATAAGTCCAGCCCTTGAGGTTAGTCCGCATTCATTGCTGTTCTCAAAATGACTTCTCCGCATTAGTCAGACAAGTCTTCTCGTTGCCCCCACATGCGATCTCCCTGTCAGTAGTTGACTGCTATTTATTTAAGCACATTGAAGTACCCAGTGCTTACTGTAGACCTAGAATACATGGATTGGATTTTACAAAAATGGAAAATGTGATCTGCAAACAAGGGATCCTTGGATTTTTTTAAATGTTTTATTATTATTATTTTTTACCATTGATTGTCTCCGTGCATGAAATTGCTCTTTCTGTTCTGATGTGCAGTGGTTTCTTCCTTTTAGGACTTTGCTGAAGAACTAGATTCTTGAAACATTCCTCATTTCACAGAGTATGGGTGGACCTGTGTTGGTTTACCACGTATTATGAATTCATTCATTTTAGTTTTAAGTGTTGTTCTGTATGCAACAGATGTGTCAGTAGAGGATCCTGCTCTCATTCCAGTCACACTCCAGTGTGCTTTACTCCACTGCCTTCTCTGTAGTTGTTCGAGGGGTGCATGTCCTACACAGCTACATTCTAACTCCTTTTAGCTTTGGAAATGCTCTTGTGAGAGGGAGCCAGATCTTCGCTATTTGTCCTCTTTTCTCTCCTCCCATGCTGTTGATTCTGGTAGGTGACATCCTTACCCACAGTTCCCACTGACCTCTGTGGGTCGAGAAGACACAGGCCCTTCTTCTCAAAGGCCACGTGTGCACTTCCTTGTTTTCTCCAGGTTCTGCAGTGGCAACCCCCTTCTCACGGGCTCCTGTCTCTGGAAGAGATTAGCGTTTGACTCTATGGGCTGAGTAGAGAGGTCTGCTCTCCCTGATGTTGGTGAGCATCACCCAATCTGTAGAGGGCCCTTGAATAGAGTGAAAAGAAGAAGGAAGAGCAGATTTGCTCTCTTACTGAGCTGTATTGTCCATCTTTTTGTGCCTTGGACATTAGAACTCCTGGTTCTTGGGACTTTGAAGTTGGACAGAATCACACCACTGGGCTTCCTGTGCTTCTAGCCTGCGGACAGCACTTTGGGGGACTTCATGGCTTTCATAACTGCATGAGCCAGTTCCTATAATAAATCTCCTTCTAGGTCACAATCTATATATATGCCACTGGTTCTGTTTTTCTGGGGAACCCTGACTAGTACAGTGCCTGAAAGATACTAGTTCAAGTCCCATGTCAAGCACTCAAGGTTGGCTTGAGGTGAATCTGTATGGAAGAATATGTTGAATATTCTTCATATGTTGTATGTTGAATAAACAGCAGCTTAAAAAATAACAAAAATTCATGGCTTTTAAGGCATTTAAGACAATACATGCTTTTTTCTAAATAGATTTTTAGGCTTCCAGAAAATATGCAAAAAAATAATTTTTTATTTCTGTTAAGATTCTGCCTTGAGGGGATCTGGGTGGTGGCTCAGTGGTTTAGCACCTACCTTCGGCCCAGGGTGTGATCCTGGAGACCTGGGATTGAGTCCCACATCGGGCTTCCTGCATGGAGCCTGCTTCTCCCTCTGCCTGTGTCTCTGCCTCTCTCTCTGTGTCTCTCATGAATAAACAAAATCGTTAAAAAAAAAAAAAAATTAAAAAGATTCTGCCTTGAATTACAGCAGGGAAATAAAGGGAAAGAAATATGGTATGAGAAGAGGAATAATAGATTCTAATATTTTCTTACCTTCTTCCCCAGTTTATGTTGTTTTTTTTTGGCACTTCTGCCTACATTGGAAGAGTATAAGCAGAGGAGAAGAAAGGGTCTTTATTATATTATTAGATCTCTTATTATTACATGGAAAAGGTCTCTTATTATTTATTGGGATGTACCGGGTATTAGGGTGGGTGCTGTCTCTTTAGTTGTCTCCCTTGTTCCTTGCGTGGAGTCCCTGTGTAGATGGACGTGCTTTCCTGTGTTGGTGCCATGAGAGGAGGCATAGGATTGGTGGGTGAGTGCCTATTGCCGCTGAAACAATACGTTTATTTTCCTGCAGTTCTGGAGATCAGAATTCCAAAATGAGTTTTACCAGGCTAAAATGAACGTGTCAGTGCACTTGGTTTCTTCTAGAGCTCTAGAGGCTAATCCATTTCCTTGCCTTTCCAGCTTGTAGAGGCTGCAGGCTGCTCCCATTTCTTGGGTGATGTCCATGTCTTCCCTTTTCAAAACCAGCAGAGTAGCATCTTCAAATCTCATGCACTCTGACCCTTCTTTCTCCTTATTTCACTTATAAGGACTCTTGACATCTTGACATTGAGCCCTTCTGGATAATCTATGACTATAGCAGGATCGTTAATTTAATCATGTCTGCAAAGTCTCTTTTGCCGTGTAAGGTTCCATGTTGATAGGTTCTGGGGATTAAGACCTGGACCTTGTTGGGCGCTCCTTCTACTGCCTGCTGCTGGCAGTATGTTGTTCACATCTAGATTACCCACATGTTTCCTTGAGACCATAGAAAGTCAATAGGTATTTATTACAGGGTTTGCTTTAGTATAAACATCCTGAGGATTAAAAAAGACCTGTTTCATTGTAATTTAAATATCCTTGCATTTTACATTCACCTTTGTATCCATGATCCATTGTTATTTACCTAAAGTTTTATAATAGCATACATAGGTAAATTGTTAGTTAGGACACATGGTTCCAAATATTTACATATGTCATCAATGCCCTCTGACCTACCATTTATGGAAGCTATTAATGTATTCTAGAAAATATGTACCTATAATCTTAAAGGTGTAAGCAGTCCTCACAGAAGCTAAGATCTCTGTAACACATGGATTTCTTTTTTTTAAGATTTTATTTATTTATTCATAGAGACACAGAGAGAGAATGAGAGGTGGAGACACAGGCAGAGGGAGAAGCAGGCTCCATGCAGGGAGCCTGACATGGGACTCGATCCTGGGACTCCAGGATCAGGCCCTGGGCCGAAGGCAGTGCTAAACCGCTGAGCCACCTGGGCTGCCCTGTAACACATGGATTTAATGAAGAATTAAATACGATGTATTCTACTTCAAGTTTTGGTGCTTTGCCTCACTTGCATGAGTATTCAGCTAACTTTTATACTTCTGGGGAGTCTCTGGCTTCTGTTTCAACCCTTCTGTAGGTGCTGTCTTCACATTGTCACCACCTAGTATGTTCCTGGCAATGTCCTCTGTCTACCACTCCCCTGAGATATGTGCTGAAGCTGAATCGGCTAGCTTGTGGTGGCTAGGGACATCTGGTGGTTAGATATGCAGGGATTTTCTGAGTTAGGTGACAATACGGTTAGTAGCTTGAAATTGGGAGTGTTTATACCATGGAAATGGGCAAACCTTAACTCTCTGTTTCCTTTCTTCCTTCTCCTGAGAGCAGGTCTGCTCCCAGGCTTCTAAGGAAACAACAACAAGAACAACTATGCAAAAATGCCCCACAATTATTGAGTCCTGTTTTGATTCAGGCTAGAGTTAGGGCAAGGGAGCAAAGGGTTATGAAACATGAAACCAGTGTTTGAGTTTTACTGCTTCACTTGGCAACTTCTCTGAATAGCTGAAACTATTCTGAGTGTATTACCAATTATTGCTGTGCTACCATGTTCAGTGGTCAGTATTCAAGACGGTTTTCCAGTTTGTCCTACTTGTTTCTTGACTTCTGTGATACTGGGGTGTTTTAGTGTTGGTTTGTTTGTTGCCTCACTTTCTGCTCCTCACACACCCTTTGCTTGCTCCCTACCTCTGCCTGACTTGGAGTGGCCCCCATCCCACATGGGTTCTGGTATCTAGTCCCTCATCTGTGCATACCAGGCATCATTACATTTTTTCTTCTAAGGGCCAGATAGTAAATGTTTTGGACTTCATCGGCGACATGGTCTCTTGTCCTACATGCTCAGCATTGTAGTGTGAAAGCAGCCATAGGCAACATGTAAATGACTGCTTGTGGCTGTGTCCTATAAAACCCTATTTCAGAAACCACGGGCAGGGTGCATTTGGCCTGAGTGTTATAATATGCCAGCCTCTGATTCATACTTTCTTTTTGGGTGACATCCTTTAATGTAATGGCTTTAAAAACTATCTCAGTGCCAGTCCTCCAAGTTGATATCTCTAGCCCTGATTTTTTAATTTTTCTTATCTTTCCTTTCCTTTCCTTTTTCCTCCTGAGGACCAGACTTGTTATTTTTAATGTTTGCTCGAATATTCTGAAGGCATCTCAGACTTTAGGTCAAAATAGTGCCTTCATTTGCTTCCCTGAATTTTTCTCCTACTTCCACCTCCATCCTCAATACTCATTACCCACATTGGCCTTGAACCTGCCAGCCCTGTTTCTGCCTGAGGGTTGGGGTGAGAGTGTCATTGACTTCTTTGTTGACATTGGGGTGCTGGTTTAATTGCCTTCTCTTGACCACCTACTTCTCACATGGCCTTATAATTTTCTTCATGGTGTAATTTAAAAGTATTTTGTGTTTTTATACCCTTCTGTATTGTTGGTACCTTCCCACTCAACTTGTAAGGTCCCTCTGGGCAGGAATTATTGACTTTTGTATCTGCAGCCTTTTAAACATTACCCTCCTGCATAGTGGGTTTTCACTTACTGAGTTTTATTGAGGGCATGTGTTTTTCTATGTTCTGACATTAAGAAGAAAACAGAGATACGTGTTTAATATGGGAAATAGGGACAAACAAAATGAATGCAATATAATGCAGAATGTTAAAGGGACATATAAAAATGGGAGAAAAGGCTTTCTATTTGTCTTTCCTATTCTCTGTCCTTTGCTCTTTGCTTTCTTCCCTTTCTTTATTTTATTATTATTATTTTGGATAGTTTTTTGTATTATTTTAGCTTTGACCCCAATGGACTTTGAAGTTCTACCCTTTTTTACTTTTATTTTAGTGGTTATGTAGTGATTACAGTATTGTTTCCTTGATTATCAAAGTTGAATCTTAAGTGGTTATCTTATTTCCTGTGTACATAGTGCAGAACCTTGAACACTTCAGTCCCAGTCATTTTCTTTCCTATGACTAAAGGAAAGTTGTTGTCAAGCATTTTAATTCTGTAGATGTTTTATATCTACTGACAACATAAAAATTTAAATCTTTTGTTTATATTTTCCTATCAGAATTTTTATATGTATTAAACAATTAGACATAGTTTAGACTATTTTTTTTAAGTAGTCTACACTCAGCATGGTGCTCAAATTCATGACTCTGAGATTAAGAGTTGCACACTTGGCACCTCTAGTTTAGATAATTTTAAAAAGATATTACTCTTTTGCTTACATGAAAATAAAATCTGTAAGTAGAGTACATTTCTAAAACTTTCACAATCAGGATCCACCACCTCTGAATCACTTTTCAACTCACAGGTTTCAGAGCATAAGTTTTCTCATATGCTATTGTCCTGTTTGCCATCAAGTATATGTGTGAAAGAGTATCATTTGAAAGAATAAGTCAGTATTATCTCTGGGATATTTTTCCAGGCAAGGACACTCAGGAAGGCCGTGGCATAATTTGATGGGGCAGCTGTTCAAGAAACTGACTTCCTCTCCTGCATTTTTCTGCTGTTCAATTAAGTGGACTGAACAGTTCCTCTTATAGGGCTTTGAGCGGGCCATGGGGCCTCCTCCCTCATTCCCTTCTATCTTGGAGATCTAGTGGAGACTGTTGTTTTATGCAGGCAGTATTCACGTACCTTTATCTAGTTATCTCTTCATTTCTTCTGTGTCTCTTGAGCTATTTATGACAGAATTCCTTCTTTCTGAAAAATACCCTTTTGTGTTTTTTTTCTTAATTTTAATTTTTTAGATTTTTAAGTTTATCCACGAAAGAGACACACACACACACACACACACAGAGAGAGAGAGAGACACACACACACACAGAGAGAGAGAGAGGCAGAGACACAGGCAGAGGGAGAAGCAGGCTCCATGCAGGGAGCCCGATGTGGAACTTGATCTCAGGACTCCAGGATCACGCCCTGGGCCAAAGGCAGCGCTAAACCGCTAAGCCACCCTGGCTGCCCCCCCTTTTGTGTTTTATTACTAAAGAATTTTTATTTGAGTTACCCTTTTGTGTTTTAATTAGTGTGTGCCTTGTCAGTGATGAATTATTTCATGTTTTATTCATCTGAGAATTTTTTTTCTTAAGATTTCATTTTTAAGTAATCCCTACAGCCAATGTAGGGCTTGAACTTACAACCTTGAGATCAAGAGTTGCATGTACTACTGACTGAGCCCACAAGGGGCCCCTCATTTTTTATATATACACGTGTATATATGATTTTTTCCCCTTAATTTTGAATGATATATTTGCTGGATATAGAACTATAGGTAGACTTGAGTAGTTATGACAGAGACTATATGGCTTGTAAAACCTAAAATACTTAATCCCTGGCGCTGTTCAGATGAATTTTACCAATCCCTGCCCTTGAACTTTGCAAGGGTCATTATTTTAAAGTCTCTTTCTGATAGTCCAGTATTACAGCCTTGATTCTGTTTCTGTTTCCTGTTGTTTCTGTTGGTTTTTAAAATTTGTTTTGTTGGTTTTTTTTTTCTTCTTGTGTTGCTTATTTTTATAATGTGATGGACATTTTATTAACAGAATTATTAGCAATAATTTGAGATTTTCCTCCAGTAAGGGTTTATATTAGCTTCTGCCACATAGCTGGTGATATGGATATTAGCCATCTACAATCATCTCAGTTTAATTGCATAGGTTATTACAACTTGAGGTAAGCTGTAGGACTTTGACCACCTTTCCCCTCTGGTTTACCATGCTCTTGGAGTACAGCTCTTTGGGGTTCAGCCTTATGTGAATTGTGTTCCTAGGGGAGTTGCCCTTTCCTTCCTCTCCTACATGCCTTGGACTCCAGTTTCTGTCTCCTGATGTCCTGGTGGCTGTGAGAAGCACATTTGGCCTCTCTGCCATCCTCTGCTGAATTGTAGATACTTGTAGGAAAGAAGGAGCCCCAAATGCCAGTTTTATCTTCATGAGTTTATTGTCATGAACCTCTATTTTCCCCTCAGGTCCTGAACACATAATTTTTCAGTCTTTTGTTAAATCTTCAGTCTTTAGTCACACATTTTTCATGTTTTATCCAGTGTTTTTAGCTGTTTTCACTGTGGGTTAGTTCAAATTATGAGGTTCGAAATTAGCAGCTCTCCTACAGTTTGATCTTATGTGAATTTCAACATTTCAGAAATTTGACTTAGTTGTGAAATGTATTTTTTGAAATATTAAACAGATTAGGAATTTATTCCCCTTTTTCTTGGTGAATGGGGAATTAGGTGACTAAAAGAAGATTGATATAAATATATACACCTACAAAACGTTGAGACAAGATGGATATATGTGTGTGTGTGTGTGTGTGTGTGTATATGAATAATTTTTTTGGAAAGTGATGTCAGGGTTTTATTTGTGCTTTACTTGTAAGCTATATAGTAAAATTCAGAGATGCTGAAGAGAACATTTTTGAAGCCTGTTTAGACAAAATTAAGCAGAGTGTTGGCTAGAATAGGAGATGGGGAGATGTTATGTATGGGGATCAGCAAGTAAGAAGCTATGCTTTCTCTTGTTGTTACCTAGAAGAACAATCTTTCTGACTATCTTGTTAACTGCTTGACTAGAATTTGCATAAGAGCTAAGGATATAGGAGCAATTAATTTTATTCCTAGTTTTTTTTTCAAGATTTTATTTTATTTTTTCATGAAAGAGACACAGAGAGAGGCACTAGTTTTTAAAAAGACTTTTCATTGCTATCTAGCAGTGACTGATTCATAGAATCCGTGATATAGGCCTACCCTATCCTGTGAGCCTTAGGCCTGTATTTTCTTTAGCTCCTCAGTGTTTGTATTAAGATATCTTACTGTATTTTTTTAAGATTTTATTTATTTATTCATGAGAGACACACAAAGAGAGGCAGAGACACAGGTAGAGGGAGAAACAGGCTCCTTGCAGGAAGCCTGATGCAGGACTCAATCCCAGGACCCTGGGATTGTAACCTGACCTGAAGGTGGATGCTCAACTACTGAGTCACCCAGGTGTTCCAGGATGTCTTACTGTGTTTTAAAACTAGACTTATCCAACATAACTCTGTTACCTTTTTATTGTGTACTTGTCTGTAAGTGAATTCTGGTTCTGATTTTTGTGTCTGCAATCATTAGAGCAGTGCCTAATGCAGTGGGCATGAAATAAATGGTTGCTCATTGCATGTGTAGGTAAAAGATTGGAAAATTTGTCAGGGAATGCATAGCGTTCTTCTAATGATTGCACAGTACCTCCTTGAATATCCTGAAGTTCCTGCTAGATTGGAAATGTACTACTTCTTAAGGAAACCTATTCTATTTTTGATTATTTCTTACAAAATTTTCCTCCTAGGAATTTGCTTCTTTGCATCTCCCAATCATATGTCTTTGTGTTGCTACACATAGGACTGAAACAGAGCAAGCATGATTCCTCTTCTATGGGATGATCCTTTAAACATTGGAAGTTGATTATCATTCATTCTGCCCTCAGCATTGTCCTTTTCTGATTCTTTCAGTGGCTCTGCATGTTTTTTTTTTCCACTTTATACTTTAATACTTCTTAGGAAACGTTTTTATTTTTTCCAGTGTCCTTTGCTTTCTAGAGTAGTCCAGTATTTATTTATGTAGGTATGTATGTATGTATGTATGTGTATATGAGTGTGTGTGGGTGTGCATGAGAGTAGGGGGAGGGGCAGGAGGGGAGAGAGAGAATCTCAAGCAGATGCCATGCTGAGCATGGAGCCCAATGCCTGGCTCCATTTCGTGACCCTGAGATCATGGCCTGAGACACTTAACTCATGGAGCCACCCAAACACTGTAGTCCAGTATTTTAGATGAGGTCTGATTCTTATGAGTGCCAGACCCTTCCTTGTACTACTGCATGTACAGATTGAGATCTTTTCACATTGAAAGTGTTTTAGACGCTTTTCCTACATGCGTATCTTTCTTATTTAAAACATTTTCATTCATGGTATGTAGTTCAGAAAATCAGGGGAAAAGTGAAGGGGGTTTCTT
This sequence comes from Canis aureus, assembly GCF_053574225.1. NCBI lineage: Eukaryota > Metazoa > Chordata > Mammalia > Carnivora > Canidae > Canis > Canis aureus. The sequence goes on along the minus strand of NC_135611.1, from coordinate 5,153,715 downwards.
CGGTCCCCAAAGAATTCTCTTCAGAACTGATAAACACACTTTCTCCTCATAATAGAGGATGAAAGTGCACGTTATATGTGGTGCATTCTGTTTGACATTCGAATATAATTCACTTTATTATTATTATTTTATTTTTGGCAAATGTAAGAAGTGATAGCTGAAGTTAGTTTAAAATCAAATTTACAACTTGGAGTTGATGCAGTTTCTTTCTTAGATTGATAGTCTTGAAAGGAATCCGAAGCCCCAGACCTATTATAATTCTTAGTGTTTACCCCACCACACTGGCTGTTTTTATTTCTAAAACTTATATTAAAAACATGAAATATAATGTTCATCTTAAGTTAAATATTATAAGAGCCAAAGTGTTTGTGCTTATTTATTGTCAACACTGGAGATTTAAAATCTAAGCACTCAGTGGTTTTCAGGCAGTGCTTACCTTTTTTTTTTTTAATGATTTCAGGTGGTCACAACATAAACAAGTTTTTTTTTTTATTTTTTAAATTTTTAATTTTTTTTTTTTTTTTTTTATGATAGTCACACAGAGAGAGAGAGAGGCAGAGACACAGGCAGAGGGAGAAGCAGGCTCCATGCACCGGGAGCCCGATGTGGGATTTGATCCCGGGTCTCCAGGATCGCGCCCTGGGCCAAAGGCAGGTGCTAAACAGCTGCGCCACCCAGGGATCCCTTTTTAAAATTTTTTTTTATTTTTATTTGTTTTTTATGAATAAACATAGTTAGGAGAATTTAAGTCTTAACCTCAGTGCAAATCAACAGACATGCACGATTCATTGTTTTTCATGCTGCTCTTGACCCTGGGCACAAATGTGAAGAGACAGTGTGCCTGGTCCTGTGGGGTGCACGCACAGAAACCCAGGTGAACCAGGTATCTAAAAAAAAAAAATACCTCATATGCCCTCTGGATATTCAAATTATAAATTTTTCATGTGTTTGGGGTGTTGTGTCATAAACCTCACATTTATATTATGTTGTATATTATCTTACAATGTCAGATGCATTCTGAGGAAACATGTGCAGCATATGACATCATCAGAACAGCTTTACTCCTCTTTAAAGATTCCCATCCTGGAGATAATTTGTTCATGGTTTGTCAAATAAGAATTCCCACTTTCCATGGTGAGAAATATTACTACCATATATATGAAATGCTTTGAAATTTCCCATTTTTACAATTGGCAGGTTTTTTTTTTTTTTAACAAGAGTAATCAGATAATGACGCACTTAATGCTTCAGAACCTTAGAGTAAGTAAAAAAACACAGTTTTTTTTTTTTTTAAGATTTTATTTTATTTATTCATGAGAGGCACAGAGAGAGAGAGAGGCAGAGACACAGGCAGAGGTAGAAGCAGGCTCCATGCAGGGAGCCCAACATGGGACTCAATCCCGGGTCTCCAGGATCACACCCCAGGCCGAAGGCGGCGCCAAACCGCTGGGCCATGGGGGCTGCCCCACAAACATTTAAAAGGACATAAGTTGAACATATTTCAAGGACATAGAATGAACTTCCTTAAATAAGAATTGCATATAGCCATATCAGTTGCTGAAAATATTTGAACTTATGTTGCCACACCCACCCAGAGAGGAAATGTACCTAGATTAGGTCCCCCAGCTGTCCTCACTATTTGAAGTAGTGAAAATATTCTTCCCAAGTTTGTTGTATGATAGATGAGAACACTGATGTTTTATGACAGGAGGAGGAAGGTATATTTTTAAATTAAAAAATACATTTGCATTTGTGGAAGTCCTCAATTATTGAAGGAGGAGTCAGGTGCATTAAAGATTCTTAGGTGGGACCTAACTTAACACAAAGCAAGTAGGTATCCAAAGTGCCCATTGACCTACCTCTTTACTTTGAGAAGCGAGGTCAGAAAGGAGATGGTAAGTATTCCTGAAGATCTTTAGAGCAGGACACAGGTGGTCTTCCTTTCCTTACAGCATTCTTAAGACATGGGATGACTTCATTTAGCTTCAGAGAAGTGGATCTGCCTCACTCTTTCTGTCAATGGGATAAGTTGATCACTTCCTTTTTTTTTTTTTTTTTTTTTTTAAGTATGGTCATACAGCTCTGGAATTACTTGGCTTGATGTTTCTAGCCTACTACAGTTTTGTAAGGTGCTTTAGGAAGCTGATAACTGGAAATGATCAGAGCCCCCTTTTTTGGTCAGAACTTACTGCAACTGAGAATTTGGTTATTATGATTCTATCTTGGACTCTAGCCAAGTTGGTTTCTTATTTGATGTAATATAAGAGCTTCATAATATCCTGAAGTCACGTATATTACAATGACTACACTGTTTTTCTATCTAAAGTTCTGGTGGTGGTTTTTTTTTTTTTTTGGCTCACAGTTTTAAAAGACAAATTTACTCTTTTTTCTAATGGCACTTACTAGAAAAATCTCTTGTGGATTGACTTGGTCAACTTTTGTCTTGACAGGAGCATTTTACAACTTGGTGATCTGTGCTCTGTTACTGTGTCATAATAATGATGGCTGTTGTGTGTGTGTTGTGTGTGTATACCCTATGTGTTTGAGTGTACACATTCGTGTTTGTAGGAAATATATGGTGAGTTCTTTTTCAGAATTTTGAGTGGGTGGGCTCTAATATTTGCTTCTGCTTGTTGATTGGTCAGCTTTTGTTAGCATGTCCTTGCTAAACTACTGGTTTGCTTTCTGAAGATGTAATTGTAACCAGGTGTGTAAGGTCAGGGTAGAAAGCAGTTTTATGGAGCTTTTGTTCTAATAGCATATAACAAATCACTGGAAATGTGAGTCATCAGCAAAAGGCACTTTATAAAGCAAAAGGTGGAAAAATGTGCAGCATTGCAAATTTTGCAGGGCAAAAGTATTTATTGCTGTCAGAAACTGAAGTTTTTGAATTAGTTTATTCTTTTATTTATTTATTTATTTTTTGCAATTAGAATATCTTATTTGGTTTATAGGATTCCATTTAATTTTTCATAGAAATAGGATTATTCTGGGACAAGTATTAGATCTGATATTAAGCATTTAAAACTAACAGTTATCATTTGCTGTGGGATGATTTGTGTTTGGTTTCTTTGACTAAACAGAGAATAAGAAAGGTTTGAATTTTTTTTTTCCTCTGAAGAACACTTATGTCTGTATTTTGAGATACTATGCAGTGCTTCTTTTATTCTCTTGCACTATTCTTATTTTAAAGCCAAATCTAATAGTGGGCTGTTGGCTTTGTCTCATTCCTCTTAGTGAATGAGTTGTGTTTGCAGAACATACAAAGTTTTTTTTGCTTGAATACAGCATTTATGATTTATGGCCAACATGTATGTAGCCCTGATTTTCTATTGAGAATGATCCTTATTGTCTTTGTGTACTAACTCAGTGCAGAAGCACTTGTCTGTTTTGAGCTAAACCAGACCTCTTGTAAAAAGAATCAAATTATTTCATCATGTTGAAAATGAAAAGCTATAATTACTTGTAATTAGACTTCAGAATTTTTGAAAATTGAGGAATTCTTTTCCAGAGGTTTAAGATCACTCCAAATCAGTGCCTTTGGAAAATAGGAAATAATTTTCTGTTCAATTTGAAATTGATTTAATTTATGCCTTTGACAGCTATTTTGCTTTGATATTTTTGTAGTGGAAATCATAGAACTGTGGTGATTAGTGCTGTAACATTTTGTAATATCATACACTAGTTTGTTCAAAACTTGGTCTCCTGCTTTTAACAAGTTTCTGTAAAATCTGGATTATAAAAGATGCTAAGTAATTATTTTTGAGCCCCATAGATGAATAGTACATGAGGAGTTTTGTAGATTTTTTCAGAGGTTTCTAAAGTTTCTAAAAGAAAAAAGTGAGGACTGTGTTTTTCCAGAGTAACAAATTTTTTTCCTTAAGATATTGGGAAATTTGTATATGCTTCTGTAATTTGTTTAAAAAGAGCTTCAAGATAAAAGCATTTTTTCTCAGAGTATTTAACTTCTAATGTTAAATTTCAAAAGAAATATAAAAACTTTTTACTCATTGCTTAATTCTTACCATATAAAAAGATGAATACTTATTTATTGAAAATACTCTGGATAAATTTTACTTATTTCGTATCTACTGTTTAGTATTACCAAACTGCTCAGTAGCTTTCAATTTTCAGAACAGTTCAGTAAGGAAAGAATTTTGCTCTTCAGAGAGTTTTCTTGAGAATCTGCATATCACAAACTGAGTATTGTGTAAATGGCATCATTTTTGCATGATTTGGAAAACAACAACTCCTTTGGACCAAGTTTAATCATAGTTCATAGAACCTGGAGAGGAGCTAAGTTTACTGGAAGCTTCTGTAGATTGTAAAGGTGGCTTCTTTGTTTAAGGAGTTAGCTTAAAGTAAGTTCTAACTTTTATTATTTAGTAATTTTACCTTTTGAAGCTCCCTAAGAAATCCCCCACCAATGAGTCAGCAGATGGTGTCCCTTTCTGTAATAGTTACGGCCTTTGGAGCATGTGTGCTGGACTATAAATCTGTGTTTCCTTGCCACTTCATTTAATTGGGATTTTGAAAAAACTGATCACCTTAAACATATTCATTGCTTGCTTGCTTTCTTCTTCTTCCTTTTTTTTGTTTTGTTTTGTTTTGTTTTGTTTTTTTTGTTAAATGTAAAGTCAGTATGGCACCGATCATATATTTTTCACTGTAAAAATAATTTTAAACTTGTTGTAGCTTAGAATTTTTTTAGCTGTTTCTCTTTTCTTCAAATTAGGCATTTATAATATAAGTCACAGTTGTAATGGTAGCAGAAAGATTATTATTGCTGTTATAATTGCCTATTGCCCTTTTAAAGGAATATGGAGTATAACATATTCTGATATCAAGGCTTTAGTAAGAGGAATTCAGAATTGAGGTCTTAATACATGGGTATTAAAACACCCATAGGAAGAGATGTGATCAACTCTGTGTTCAGAATATATTCAGAATCCAGCTGTTCCTAGTCTGTGGTGGCTGTGGATCCACGTCCCCGATCTCCTTGATTACTGCCTTAGTCCCTGGCAGGTCTCTCCCTTCTTCTGCTGCCTCTGGTCTGTTCTCAGCTCTGTAGCCATTTTGATCCTTTGGAAACATACTTAGTTTGTGTCACACCTCTGCCTAACATGTTTTCTGAGTCACTGCTGTTCCCTCCATGGTCTCGGACCCCATGTCTCTGGGTGCACCTACCTCCTCTGGCACCCTACCTGGCTCATTCTGCTCCTTGCCATGCTGGCTTCTTTTTTGTCTTGAATATGTAGAGCATGCTGTCTCCTATGTTTGAGCCCTACTAGGGGGACTCACTGAAATGTTCTTGACCCATGTACCTGTTTGGCTGATACCATCACCTCCTCTGAGACCATCCCCAAACGCCACCTTCTCAGTGACCTACCCTGCTTACCCTGTTTACTACCTCACACTACCTCAGCTTGGTCCTCCTGGCTTCCCTTATTCTAGTCTGCTCTTTGGCTTAGCACTGATCATATTGTAACTTACTCCTTAATTTATTTATTAGTCCTGTTTGTTGTTTGTTTTGTAATCTGACTCTCCTTAGGGCAAGGATCCTTGGATTTTGTTTATTTACCGGTTTCCAAAGGCATCTTGAAAGGTGCCTTGTAAAAATCCTTTCAATTTTTTTCTGCCAAGTGGGTCGTGTGTAGATATGGACACAATGCAGACAAACAGACTAGCCTTCCAATCACTGGGCTGCACTTAGTTTTTCCTTGCTTCCTTGAATTTTGACTTTTTTTAGACTGTTAACTTAGGTTCTTCTTATACTTCTATAGTCTTAAACTTTCTGGGAAATCTGGGTACAGAATTCTTTCCCTTAATAGTCTTTGGTCTTCTCCAAGTCAATAGATAAACCAAATCCAGTATCATATTCTCTGAAATCTTCATCTTATCTGTTTCCCAGTTTATACTAAATGTGTGACCTGCTTACTCATGGTAGAAACTTTGTGAACCTCTGTAACTCTGGTGCTTCTGCCACCCAGCATGAGGTTATGTTTACCCATGTTTTCTTTCTTTTTTTAAAAAGATTTATTCATTCATTCATTCATTCATTCATTCATTCATTCATTCATGAGAGACACAGAGAGAGAGGCAGAGACACAGGCAGAGGGAGGAGCAGGCTCCATGCAGGGAACCCAACGCAGGACTCGATCCTGGGTCTCCAGGATCACACTCCGGGCTGCAGGCGGCACTAAACCGCTGTGCCACCAGGGCTGCCCTTACCCATGTTTTCTGTAAACTTTTCATCACATTGGGCCATTTCCTTTGCTACTGCCCAAGATTAGGTCTTTATGATCCTATCCTGGCCTGTTCTATTTTCTTCCTCTTTTCCTTCTTTTCTTCCCGATCCAATCTGTCCACTATATTGTTACAAGATGTAAAACCCTAATTCTGTTTTCATTCCTAATTCGTACCCAATTCTATCTCATTTTTATTGGAAAATCTGTCATGGTTCTTCATAACTTGTGAAGTTAAAAACAATGGACATGGACATGGGATTAAGTCTGTGACACAACCTAGCACCAGCACTTTACTATAAAAGAGATATAAACCCTTGTTGTTATAGATGTTCAGTGAGAGAAGAGTTCCATGATAGGATGTTTGCAAAATGGTGAGTTAAAAGTTTTTTAACAATGTAAATGTGTAAAATATGTCATTTAAAAAATAATTATTGAGATTGATTAGGTGGTAGCACTCTTGTAAACACTGAGGATACATTAGTAATCAGACAAACTCATCAGCTCCCATGGAGTTTGCAATTGAGTGGGACATACAGACAATGAGGAGGATGAAAATGAAAACATGTAGTACCTGGAATGGTGGTGTGCCCTCAGGAGGAAGGACCTCAGGAGGGAGGGAGCGGGTCAGAAGTGTTGAGGGCAAGAGTGTCTGGCTGTGCTCAGCCTAGAAGGTCATGAAGGAAGGCTTTGTATTAAGGGCCACCTAGGACTGAAGAGATTCATTGTATTACCCTTTTAATAGTTTTGGAAATCAGGGAGAAATAGTGAATTATATGTGTTTCTTTGCCTTATGAAAAATTGTGGCGTTATATAAGACATTAAACAGAAAGATAATTCAAGGTACTATTAAAGCAATATCTATATATGTCTCTTTGTAAATTAGTGCTAATGGTCAGTATAACTCAGACTGTTTTAGATTTGGAATTCTACTTGCATTCATTTATTACAAAGTCAATACTCAGTTTAAAAATTAAAAAGATTAGTAATTATATAAGGTTTCAAAGAAAAGTACTAATGTTATGATCCACCTAACATCATATGGTTTCAGAAATGTCATGAAAATGATTCTTTTACCTTATATTTATAGTGCATAGATAGCTTATTCTTCTTACCACTGTTAATTAATACTTTTATAGTAATTATAGAATACTTTAAATATACATTATTCTTCTGAATTTAAAAGATCAGGCTTTTAAACAAATTAATTTTGAAGGATATTACAACTGACCTGGACTTTCATAAATTCTAAATAAATAATTATTTTTAAAAGACCATCAAAAATAATCTTTTAGAAAACATTTGTTTCTCTGTGAATTCCACAAAATTCCACATGGCTTCTCAACATCTTTACTCTTCAAGTTTAGTTACACCCTTGGACCCTTGGAGGTCATTGTCTTACTTACATGAAGAAGTGATTGCCCTTGAAAATACATGTATTAGAAGCTTTTTTTCTCAGTTATATGATGTGAAACAGAATGTGATACTCACTAGTCAAAAGAACACGCAACGAATAAATGGCAAGTAGAGGTACATCATCAGATATGATGTGCAGAGTTCAAAATATCTCACTGACTCTGTTGAAATGGTGACTCATAAGTGTGAATGGGAGCATTTCAGCTCTGAGGTAAATTTCTTACAGCTTAATAGTAACCCTGATAATGAAGTGGGAAGCAGGTCAAAATGCTATCAGTGAAAATAAGGAAAAGTTGGGGGTGTGGTAGAATGGATGAGCGGTGTGCTATGGTGTGGATACACCACAGTTTGTGTATACGTTCCCAAGGTGAGGGATATATGTATGGAATGTTTCCAGTGTTTGGAGATTATGAACAAATGGGATAGAAATCTCATTGCTGTAAATATCTGGGAATGGGATTGCAAGGTCCTATGGTGTGCGTTTAGTTTTCTAAGAAACTGGTGCTAAATGGTTTTCCAGACCGGCTTTACCACGTTGCATTACCATTAGAATGTTCCTTTTATCCTTATTAGCACTTCGTATTGTCAGATTTTTTGTTTTAGCCAATCTGTTAAATTTCTGTGTTTAGTATCTGATTGTAGTTTTAATTTGTATTTCCTTCCTGACTAATTACATTGAGCATCTTTTCATGTGCTTATTTGCTGTTAGTATTCTTCTTTGGTGAAGTGTTACATCTTTTCACCAATTTACTAATTTGGGTTGTTTATTTTCTTATTATTGAATTTGGGGCTACTCTATATTCTGGATGTAAGTCATTTATCAAATATATGTTTTGTAGATATTTTTGTGGTTTGTGTTTTCATTCTCTTCCCAGTTTTATTTAAACAGCAGAAATTCTTAATTTGATGAAATCCAATTGATCAACATTTTCTTTTATGGTTTATACTTTTAACTTTGTGTCTGAAAACTCATTGCCAAACCTAAGGTCATGCAGATTTTCTATTTTTTTAATAGAAAGCTTTTATAGACATTTTGGGTTTTACATTAAGATCTGTGAACTGTTTTGAGTTAAATTTTTCTTAATATTTTGTGAAGTATGGATTGCATTCCTTTTTGCATGCAGTTATTCAGTTAGCTTTTTGCATTGAGTCTTTTGAACACTGGAGAGAATTGACGTCTTCACATTATTGAATCTTCCTCCCATCTATGAATGCAATCTATATTCATATTTATTTAGGCCTTTCATTTTTTATCAATGTTTTGCAGTTTCTAGAATACGGGTCTTACATGTACTTGTTAGGTTTACATACAGGTATTTTGTTTTTCTTGGTCCTATTGTAAATGATACTATAAAGCAGTTCTAATTTTCAGTAGTTAATTGCTGCTGTATAGGATTATGTGTCAGGTGACCCCTATCTAATGATGTATTAGTTCTAGTAGTCTTTTTAAAGTCTATTGTACTAATATTTGATAGTATATTGTTATTTTTGTTTTCTTGCCAAGAGTCATTGGAGTGTCATCCCATCCCTTTGCACTGCAGATATAGTCATTGAGAGTCAGACTGGAAAAGTGATTGCTTTACAGTTTTTGACTAGTTAGTGGCAATATGAAGCAATGGTCCAATTTTCTTGACTCTGGTTCATAAACTCAACATTTTGTGTGTGTGTGTGCTTGAGGTTGTAGTGTGATTTTTACAAATTCCGAAGCAGTGTTGTCATTTAATTAGGTCACATGGATTGTCATTTACTATGTGATCCAGGAGAATAGAAAGCTTCCACCTCAAGAGTTCCTTTCTGCCTGCTTTCCTTAGGAGCTGAAGTTGCCTATGTCAAAAGGAAAATACCTTACAAAGGAAGCATAAATCATTATGTTGTTCTGACCTTAATATTCTTTAGTTTTTCAGAGATGTGGTATTTGTAGGTTGTGATGGCAGATAACAGCTGGGGGCTTGAGAGATAGGGCAGGACAGGTTCAGGTATAAGTGGGCCCAGGTGGGATGCTGCCATGGTGGGAACCTCATCCAGATGTCATCGTGAGGACATGGGGCACCAAGCTGTGAGAGCAGTATAGTGAAATGTAGAAATAGGCACCAAAAGGACATACCGTGAAAAACCTAACCTGGCTTCATGATATTTATGCCTAGTTTATCTCTGAAAAACAAGTTGTTTGATTGTCAAGCACTTGTAATGTATCTTGGATCAATATTTCTCAATAGAAATACTGGTTAATTATGTTAAAATTAAAAAAAAAAGTTCCCCTGTGTATAATAGCATAAATAGTTTCCTTGTTAAATTATGTTGCCTGCCTTCTTTCAGAGAAATTTTAGATGCCATAGACCTTTAATAGAGGATTCATGGATAAACAATTCTTTTTACAAAGAAACATGTATAAAAACAAACAAGGCTAGAAAAATGTAATTAACTCCATGATATCTTGAGATCTTAAGGAAAATAATATTAAAACAATCAACACTACTCACCTCATTAGAATTAAAAGAGAAAACAAGAGGATGTTATCCAACATGAACAGTTTTATTTAGTGTTCATGATTTTGCCAAGAAATTTAAAACTTGGCTTTTTAGGCTTTAGGACATTTGATATTACATATTATGAATTTTGAAAATCAGAAAGAATGTTAGGGAAAGAATCTATATCTGAGATTTTGAAGTATTTGTATTTTTTTTTTTTTTTTGGCAGGAGATGAAATGGGACATAGTACATTTGTAGAAGAATGTCTTCCCTGTTTTGGACATTATTTCTATTTATTTTAGCTGGCATTTCATTAATATTTTGGTCTATTGCCAAGAGATTAGGGCATGTTGGTATTTATTTACTTTGATCATCCAATCACATTTTGATTTACTCTGATTTTTATATATTTATTATTTTAAAAGATTTTATGTATTTATTTGAGAGAGAGAGAAAGAAGTGAGAGAGAGAGAGAGAGCATGTGTGCAAGAGGGTCAGACAGGGAAGGAGATGGAAAAGGAGAGACTCTTCAGCCGAGTCCACAATGAGCGTGCAGCCCAACTTGGGGCTCAGTCTCACCACCCTGAAATCATGACCTAAGCTGAAACCAAGAGTTGGATGCTTAATTGACTGAACCACCCAGCTGTTCCTGATTTTCATTTTGATTTGGAATTAAACTCTTGATTTGCAGTTAGAGCTGTTTTAGTTTATATGTTAAAGAGAAATATTTTAATTAAAAATTATATTTGTACTCAAAACTATTTGTATCTGTTCATCTTTTAGATACTTAAAAACAATTTTTAAAACCAATATTAAACCTCTTTCCACACTGGCTATTTCAGGATGAAAAGCTGAACTTTTTAATTAAAAATTTAAAAAGTGTTTTTTTTTTAATTTTATTTTCCCATTGATATAGTCAATATTTAGTCTTTTATAAGCAATATTCTTTATGCTGTTATAGATCTTTCTTTTTACAGCTGAATACTTATATTTTCACAGCACCTCATAGTTTCTTATCTCTGTAGCCAAAAAATTTGCCAATTTTTTTTTCACTTCATTGCCTTTCCTCTGTTCATCTTAAATTTCATTGATTTCTACTCTTTTTTTTTTTTTTGTTTGTTTGTTTTTGTTTCTTCCACTATAGGTTTTAGTTTGCTGTTCTTTTTCTAGTTTTTTAGGACAGAAGTGTGGATTGATTTTAGGCTTTGAGGAGAAGCCTCAAAGTGCATTGTAAAAGTGCAAAATTCCTTATAAGCCCTGCTTTACTGACATCTCAGATTTTTTTCTTGCTGTTTTAGTGTTGTAATTTTTGATTGAATATTTGATGTCACCTGTAGATCAATAAAGACTGAAGTAAAGAATACTTGTACCTCGGAACAGGTGTACCTTTTCTTCAGTCAAGGTGTTTGTATTGGGGCTCTGTTCAGCCTACTCAGGAGTTGAACTATTTTGGATCTTGGTATTGTTACTTCTGTGGACCACATTTATTACATTCCTCTTAGTGATGGGCTGTGCTTGCCTTTGGCTTAGCGTGGGAGCTGGTGTTCTAGAGGTTTCTTCAGTGTTCATGGTTCACCCTCAGCCTTCAGCAGGCCCCACGTGCCTGTGTCTCAGAGGGGTTTCCCTCCATGCTCCTGCCCTTTCTCCAGGGCCAGGGGGCTGTTGGGGTGGCTATGCTAGGCTGATAGTTGAAGTAGGGCAGCTCTGTGTTGTGTGGATCATGCTTTAGCCCCAGGAAGGCCTGGAGTGCCCAATCCTCATGCGTAGGGATTCTTCATCGTCCCTGCCCCCTTCTCCTCATGGCAGTTTTACTTGATTTTGTGTCCTTATTGGTCTTTTTGGGAGTTCTCTGCTTCTTCCCCTGCATGTGCAGCCACATCTCAGAGTAGGGGGTGCTTTCTTCTCCCCTTCCCCAGTGGTAGTGAGTCTTTTCCTGTGTTCTGGAATTAAGAGGGGTTCCTACCTCTCCCTCAGGGGCAGTGGATGTGGCCTGTACTCCTTGCCAGAAGCAGTGTGTCTTTGCTTTTGCTGTGGGCCAGGGTGTTTGCTGCCACTGCCTAGCTTGTTGAGGCTTTTGTTTGATGGGAGACAAATGCCTAGGGAAGCAGAGTGGTACCTGTTCAGTGCCTATTCTCCAGCAGCTGCTGACCGTCCTGCTGCTCATGCCTGTACCACCCAGCTAGATTCTCTTCAGTCTCTGGACTTGCCCTTGTCTTCCTCATGAACACTGTGGAGGTCTGATAGAGTAGCTTGTAATGGAGTGCCATGTACTCTTGTGTCTGGGCCTGCAGCTGTTTCAAACTGATACGCTTGCTCACTCGTGGCCTTTAACAGTTTATTAAAGTCCTGGCTGATTTTTATTCTGTCTGCTTGTATAGTGGCCTCTCCTTCCAATGCCCAGGGTGAAGTGTATGTGCATTCCTTCTCCACTTCAAGGGCCTTGCCCTCATTTGGCTGTCTTCTGACCTCAGCTTTCTGATAGGCTCAAGGAAAAGTTACAATTTTATGGATTATCAGACTTTTCCCCATTGTTAGCTTGAGACCAGTGCAGCTTTCTATATTTTAATTCAAAATATTTTTCAATTTTTCTTGCCATTTTTCTTTTTCCTTCCTATATTATTTAGAAGCATGTTTAATTACCAAACATTTGTGGGTTCCTCAATTCCATTGTAAGGACATATTCTGTGTGATTGACTTCTTTTAAATTTATGGAGAATTGTTTTATGGCCCATCATGATTGATTTTGGTAAATATTCAACATTTTCTTGAAAGTAATTCTTTTTTGTTGTTCTCAGGTGAAGTATTATGTAAATTGAGTCCAGTTGGTCAATAGTGTTATCTTGTCTATCCTTGCTTGTTCTGTCACTGAGAGTAAGTAAAGTGTTAAAGTCTCAACCTGTTAGTGCGGGGTTTATATGTAACTGCCTTGAATTCTGTCACACTGTGCATCAGGTATTTAGAAGCTCTGTTATTAGGTGCATCTACATTTAGGATTGTTATATTTTCTTGTTGAAGTGATCCTTTGATCACTTTGAAATGATCTTTCCTGTGTTTAATACACCTTGTCTTGAAGTATTTTTGTTTTTCTTTCTCTAACTGCAGCCACTCCAGCTGCCTTGTGCTTAGTGTTCGCATGGTGTATATTTCTTTTTTTTTCCTTTTTTTTTTTCTTTTTTTTTATGGTGTATATTTCTTAAAGCCTTTTGCTTTCACCTGATTTTCATTAATCTATTTAATGTCCTTTGTTGTATTATTGTTGGGTCTTGCATTTTTTTTTTCCTGAGAATATCTTTCTTTTTTTTTTTATATTTATTTATTTGTTTATCATGGACAGAGAGAGAGAGAGAGAGGCAGAGACACAGGAGGAGGGAGAAGCAGGCTCCATGCTGGGAGCCTGATGTGGGACTCGATCCCGGGACTCCAGGATCGCGCCCTGGGCCAAAGGCAGGCGCTAAACCGCTGAGCCACCCAGGGATCCCCGAGAATATCTTTCTTAACTAAAATCTGCCATCCTGTTTTTTCTTTGTCTCATACATTCTTTGCTCCTTTTTCCTGCTTTTATCTGCTTTTGGTTTGGGTATTTGTAGGGGTCAGTTTGACCCCACTGTTGGCTTTTTGGCTAAATCATTTTGCTCTGTTATTTTAGTGATTGCTCCAGAGTTTACACCGTGGTTCTTTAAATCCAAATAGTAATACAATACTTCATGTAAAGTAGAAGGACCTTATACCAGTTTGTTTTTATTCACGGTTTACCTTTTTTTTTTTTTTTTTGCTATTATTGCCATACATTTAATTTTTATATTAAAAAGCCACAAAATCTTGGAAATAATTTTCATTTAAATAAAATTTTGAAATAAAATCTATTATATGCTCTCATATTTATAATTTCTAGTGCTTTTCATTCTTTTGTTTGTTTATTTATTTAGTTTTTACATCCCTTTGTTTAAATCCACAGTTCTGACCTGTATGGTTTTCTTTCTACCAGAATAATTTCCTTTTTTATGGTATGTGTTTGCAGGTGATTAATTTTTCTCAGCCTTTATGTGTCTGACAATCATTATTTTGTCTTTATTTTTGAAGAAAGATTTTATTAAATACAGAATTCTAGGTTGAGAGTTTTAATTTTCTTTAATGCATTCTGTCATTATCCTCTGTCCCCTGTTATTTCTGATGAAAAATCTTTTTGTTCCTCTAGATATAGATAATTATTTCTTCACTTTAAACATTTTATTGCTTTTAAATTTTATATTTGTTTGTTTAGAAAGAGCATGAGCTGGGGTGGGGGGAGTGGGGGATGGTGCCGAGGAAGAGGGTGAGAGAGAATCCCCAGCAGCCTCTGTGTTGAGTGCCTGACTTGGGCTCGATCTCATGACCCCGGACATCACGACCTAAGCTGAAATCAAGAGTGGGATGATTAACCTCCTGAGCCAATCAGGTGCCCCTAATACTTTTTTTTTTTTAAATTACTTCTAAGCAATTATATTTTGATGTATCTTAGTATGTTTTCTGTTTATCCTGCTTGGGATCTGTTACATTTCTTTGATCTGTGAATGAATTTTTTTTTCCCCAAATTCAGAAAATTTCAGGTCATTATTTCTTCACCTTTTTTTTTTTTTTTTTTCCTGTTTTGTCCCTTACTCACTCTGCCTGCCTCCAACCCTTCTCTCTTGGCATTTCAGTCATATATATGTTAGCCTCTTTGATATTGTCTGACAGATTGCTGAATTTATTTGCAGATGTTTTTTTAATCCTCTAGTCTTCTCATTTTAAAAAAAGTTTTTCTTTAAATTTACTTGCATGTTTTAATAGCTATTTTAAAGAATGTACTTGCTAAGTCTGTCACTGTAATCTTTGGGTTTATCTGTACTAACTTACTTGCTCTTTCTGTTTTCAGGTTCCTTTTCATTGCTTCTTTGCATGTCTAGTAATTTTGACTGGATGTTGGATATTGTACATTTTAGGTTATTTTGTGATTTATCTTGTAGTAGTATTCCTTTAAGTAATGTTGGACTTACTTCTGACAGTCATCTGAGTTACTTGAGAATCATCTTGGTTCTTTGCAGACTTCACTCATGGGCAAGGTTAAGCCAATGTTAAGGTATACCTTTTTTGTGTCTCTCTCCAATGCTTCTGCTGTTCTCACTCAGAACCTGAAGATTTCCATACTTCATGTGATTGCTGGGAATTGTTTAGCTTATAGCTGTTTTTTGCTTTTTTCCGGCCTCAAGGAATTTCATTTGACTCATGCTTAGCTTAGTGGTCAGCCAGGGATCCACAGAATTCCTATTAAGAGTTTTGGAGCTATTTCTTGGGGCAACTTTCTTCTCACATGTGCTTCCTTGAGTATCAGATTCCACTGGTTCATCTCTGTCTCCTGTAGTATGTGATACTTTTAAGTGTTCTATTTGGGTCCCTGCCCACAGGTCCCTGCTCTGTGGTCATGAGGTTGCTGCTTGGGATACTTCCAGAATTGTCTTAGATCCAATCTCCTTTGCTTTCCTTCTCTGGGCTGACAGTCCTATTCTATGTGTTGTTCAATTTCTGAAAATCATAGTTTGCTATATGTTTTTCCCAGTGTTCTAGTTGTTTACAGTAGGTCCTAGTTACTCTACCACGGCTGGAATGTTAATTGTTTACTTTATAATTCTTGAACCTGTATCAATCTGAAAAAATTTTTAAGGATATGTTTATTTATTTATTTGACAGACTGAGAGAGATCACAAGTAGGCAGAGTGGCAGGCAGAAGGAGTGGGAAAAGCAGGCTTGGGGCTTGATCCCAGGATCTGGGAACATGACCTGAACTGAAGACAGACGCTTAACTGACTGAGCCACCCAGGCGCCCCTGAATTTCTGTTTGATAATGAAAAGCAAGTATTTTTAGAAACTTTTAGAATTACACCATTCTTATGTATAATGCCATTTCATATTTTTTTTTTTTTTTAAGGAACACATGACATCAATGGATCTGGTACTGTTATTTTCACTTTACAGAAGGTGAAACTGTGATAGTTAAGGAAACTATAGGAATTTGGCTTTTGGTCTACAGTTTATGTAAGCAAATGTAATTTCCTATTGAGGTTGTTTTTTACTCTTTTTAAAAAAAGTTGTGGAAGTCTGGGTCATAATTATTTGTCCTCTTGAAGCTACTATTGATTCTCTTTGTTTTCCATATTTGTCAGATTGCTTATAAAGGTTGTTCTGGGATAGGGGATTTGGAAGGGTTAGAAAACAAGTTTAGATATTAATATAATTGCAGAAATTTGCTTTTTTGATTGTTTTAACATCTGTGCCCTGTTTTTGTGGGAAATATCTCATTAATTCTTGGTGGATGAATCCCCTGTTTCTTTGCTTTGGTCTTCAAGATGCAAATATGTGAGCGATTGGGGCAAGGGATAAAATCTGAAACATTGATGGTGCTGTCCTGGCTAAAGTGTACCTGTTACAATAGAGCTTTTGTATCTTTTGTTTCTTTATTTTTCCAAGGGTCTTTTTCAGGCTTGGTACTCTATCTTTTTCTGATTACTTTATCCTTTTTATAGCCCTTGACGTCTTTTTTCTTCTTTCTTTTGATTCTCCTATCCCAATTTGCTTTGTATTCCTTAAGACTTAGAACTCCAAGTGCTAGAAGGAATGTCTGATTTGGAACTAGGATCCGTATTTATTTAGTTCTATATACTTAATAAGATTTCTCTTAGCCATCTCAAAAACATCCTAAGTTTTTCCCTTCTTTCCCTACAGTTTTGTGCTAAATATGTTCATCTTTTCACACTTTACAGTTATTCTCCTAATTTATAAAATGGAGATGATAACTTTGAGTATCTAGTTTGATGGCTTATTTTTACAAACATGCAAAATATATGTACACACACATATGTGAATGCAGTGTAGTGTTATTTTTATGGGAATGAGAAGGAAAGGTGATCTTCCACTTAGAATCTCCTGTGCCTGTGAGTTCATTTGGTTATTTGGTGGCACAGAGCGACAGAGGGTGTTGAAGGATGAATGAAATGATGTAGATCTCTGGCCTGTGAGGATGCCTGTCCACAAGTGGTCATCCTGACTTTGGTGGGGCATATCTATTGGAGCATGGATGTGAATGGATATGGCTAAGAAGGGATCTTCTCAGGGCGGGGATGTATTTCTCCTTCACAGCCCACTTTCCTGACCTGCTACTTCAACAAACCTCTTAATTAATGCCCTCCTTTTAAAAACAACCTATTTTTCCCCCCATTCTTCCAAATAACATTATTGTATAAACTCAAATAATGACCAGATGCATAATTTTGGACATGAAAGATCCTGTCCTCTGGAGGAAACCGCTCTAATATCAGTGACTTGTCTTTGTGACAGTGGTGGCGTGCATGTTCTAGCTAATGCTGGAAAGGTCCTCAGGGAGAGAAAATCACTGAGTGGATGCTCATCTCTTATTTTGAGCAGTTACTGTAGTATAGCTCTGTTTAGAGCTGTGAAGCCATTGATCTTAACAGGCCTCTGTGGAACTTTTCTTGGCAATTCTGTTTCCACAGAGAAAGCACACAAATACATGGTAGGGATGTGTGTCTGTATGCCTTTAATTGTATCAAAACTGGCAGCAGTGAGCAAGAGGTTTTGTGATGTGCTAGTGATGTGCAAACAGTCAGGTCCCCAGTGTTCTTGTCTCCCGGTAAGGGTGGCCGCAAACTTGTATAGGCCCTCTCGGTAATTTGGAGGTGGGGCATGATTTTGCAAACATTCTTCAGACTCTTTTTGTTAATTTTCCTTTATTGACATTCTTTTCTAATTCCATCATATTGAGGCTATATAACACATAAAAACCAAATAAAGGCACAGTTAAAACTTATATTGAATGAAATGATAACCTACAAGAGTTTATTAAAATATGCTTTAAAATTTTTTTTAAAAAGGTCTGCAGATGATGAGACATTACAGTCTGTTAACGGCTGCTACTTTGGAGAGCTTTGCCTTCAGAGGCAGCTAAAAGGGAGAGCATTGCAGTAGAGCACTTGCTGTAATAATAACTTTAAAGATTTAATTGGACCTCTATCCAAACTCATAAGTTGACATGGAAGTTAGCATTTCCCTCATCGCCTTCTTGGATCCTTCTCTATTCTCATTAGCTTTTCCAATTTCTATTAGGTGGGCAATGTTGTATATCACCCTCTACTCTGGTGAGGACACTCTGTATCCTTTGGCACATATGCTGGGATGAGTCCCCATAGTTTCCATTGGAAAATCAAATACAAATTAGCTTTTAATATGGAGTATGATATCCCAAAAAATCTTCATTATTTTTTTTTTTCTTCATTATTTTTAACTAAAATCCAAAGGAATTCTTTGCAGAGGAAATGATGTGGTTTTACATTTGTGTTCAGCTCTTTAGTTTTTTAAGCACTATCTTCGAGCTTAAATTATTTAAGTATTAATGCTAAACTCAAATGGCCTCCTTTTTTCCTTAAGACCATGAATTGTTACGATTGTTTTCACATTTGAGATCATAGAAAAGTCATATAATACATGGCACTGTCATATATTCATGGCATAGAATTATTTTATATATACCATGTTTAGTGGCCAACATATAAGCAGAAAGCACATCTTGAGAAAAAAGCTACTTAATTAAAAATTAAACGATAAATTAAAAGTTAAATTATGCAAAACTAATAAGCTACATTTCCAAGACTAACAATTAATACACTACACTATATTCAGGAAAGATGCTTGCATTTTAACATTTGTTTTATGTTAGAATTGCAGTTTGCAGTGTGTGCTATTTTGGAACATTTATTTTGAAGAGCTCAGCATGTCTGAATTAAGGCGTAAATCAATGGTCTAAGATTTTTAATGGTTATAGAATTTATCATAGATTAAAATCCTTGATAAAACAGCTACAGTGGAAAAAATGTCCAATTTCTTTTCAGTTAGTACTAACTTCACAGCATATTTGATTACATTTATTTGTTCCAATGTACAGGTCAGTAGTGCAGAAATTCACTCAATTGACAAAGTCCTAAAGCAGTCTGTTATTTTTTTTGACCAGAATTTTCCCCCTTATTTGTGTGTAATGGATGCAGGACTACAATAATGACAATTACTAAAGTTTTGAACTGTAGGACCCTTCTACAAATTGATATTAAGTAAAACTAAGGATATTTAAGTTTAAGAAAACATGATCCATTTAAAAAATTATGTGACTTTACAAAAAACAGATCTTTAAGTATATGTTCCATTTTAAATAAGCTGGATGTATTAATATCCAGATTTATAAATAGCACAGCTGCATTCACCATTTGTTTCTCCCCTGTTGTTCATGGTTTTATGCTTGTGCTTGATGTTTGCATGTTTTAGACTGAGCAGGCGCCTCTCTTTGAAAGGAGTTCTCCATATAATTAGGTATGGAAGCAGAGCTTTCCTAGGTCCATCCATCTGCCTGGTGGTCTGTGCCCTAGACATTATCCTGTATCCGGTGTTAGACTCTTTGCAGGGCACTCAGCATACAAGAACGATAGAGCTGTTTGAACTTTTGCCGCAAGAATGTTCAGTTTTGGTGCGAAGAGCCATAAACTGATAATCCTAAAATAGTATGGTAAGATCATTCATGAAACATGCTGGAGGTTTTGTGAGGCCACAGAGGGGGTCTGATTAGCAGGTTGGGTTATAAATTGGGAAAGAGTATGCTCCCCTCTCCTTTAATACTGTTGTCCCTCATTTGTTGCCCCAGGCACACAAACAGGTAATACACACTGGCATTTATAGAGGGGTGCCATCACTGCGCAAAAGGCATTGGGAAGGTTTGGATCCATTGCGTTGGCAATGCTCCTTCTATAAAGAGGTGCTCCTCGTTGAGTGATGGTGCAAGCCTGCTGTCTGTACCCTTACAGCACATCCCTCCCCTTTCCTGCACCACCCCCTCCAGGACTACAGTTGGGTTCAGTTTCAAGTGTTTTCTATGTTGCACCACAAAGGTGAGACGGGATGTTTCAACCCATGCTGAAGTGTATGTGAAGCACTAAGCAAAGAAGCCTTTAAGAGATATTGCTGGTCAAGTGTGCCTTGTGTCCTGAAGGTGTTGTTGCTACTCTCATTATTATGACATTTTTTTTTTTTTTTTGTCAAAGATAAAAGTCCAATGTGTTACTAAAGAAAAATGTTGCAGTGTTGGGGGGTCTCAGGTCCATTACCAGAAGGATGGTTGTATGTGAGAGCTCGGAGTAGTCTTAATGATACCTGAACTTTGTTTAAGGAATTTTGGACAGTTTTGAGATTTTAAAAATGTCTCCTGGTACCCAACTACAGGTGAGCAGTTTGATTTGTTGGTAAAGTAGTGGAGAAAAAAGTTGTTTCATGCTATTTAGGGAAGCTCCTAAGAATATGGGAGGTCCTCTAGTAAATGCTTTATGAGAGTCCTTACCACCCAGCATGCCTCTTTTGCTCCTTAACTTGTTAGATTTGGATAAATCTAAGCAGGCATTTTTTAGTTGTGAGATAGGTTTTTATGGAGTAGTTTTCCCATTTTTTGTGGGAATTTTTACAGTGAAAATATTAAAAGGTATATAAGTCACATTTTAAATAACAAATCTTGTAGTGCAACACAAATTTTCTAACATCATACTATACTTATTTTATTCACAGACTAGAGGTAATTTGTGAGAGTTGGTGCTCTTGAGAGAAAATTATATGCATATGCTCCTCTTAGTAAATTAAAGTCACCCCTAAAATGTGAGTTTATATTATTTAAATTCTCATTGCCATCATCATTTACAATAAAATTAGTTCCTATAGCATAACTATTGTTATCACACTTAAAAAATATACTGAATATGTCAAAGCTTTAAACTCAGGTATACTTTACAATCCATTTCCTAAAGACATTTAGGGAGTAAAATACGGTTTTTGAGTGAGTATATTTTGTTCTATTTTGTGGGGTTTACTAAGTTTAATATGCCTTTGTTTACTAAGTCCTCAAATCATCTTTGTAAAGTAAATTTTTAAATAAATTATATAGCACATCTAAGTTTGAAGGCTTTTCCTTCTGCTTTCTTGAGATAAATGTTCTAGATAAAATCCATCTAATTAGTTTACCATGAACAGTTTCTACACTGCCACATCTTTGGCATTTTCTTCAGGTCAGGGTTGTCTGTATCACTCTCTGAGATGTGGGAAATGCTGAACACATGCTTTTGGTGAGGGGTGTCAGAAGTGTGATGTCACTGCATGGGGATGTCACTGTGTGGGGCATCAGCCTGTGTCAGTGTCCCCCCAGCAAGGGTGCGTGGAGATAATTGTGTGGTTTGACTCTCTCTGACTCTCCCCTGAATCCTTACCTTGCCCTTGCTCCCAGACCAGAACTGTCTTCCCCTAAAGGCCATTCTTTTCAGCTTTACTTTCTCCTTCAAAATGGTGAGCTGTTTCTGTGATGAAAGAGGACATGTGGTCCCTAAACCGTGTTAGTTAGCATGGTAGAGAGAGTCCTCTTGAAAGAAGAAGGGCTGCTGTGCTAACATGGGATTGTTGTCTGTGTTTTTTTCTCTGGACAGCAAGATTGTAGTTTTGCTTCTGGAACCTATTCTTTTTTTTTTTTTTCCTGTTAAAATTCAACTATCAAATATTTAAAAATATTTACTGGTATTCTAATGGTACTGGGCACTTAGTAGGTGCTGTGGATTGGATTGTGTCCTCAGAATTCAAATTTTCAAGCCTGGATCCCCAGTGTGACTGTTTTTGGATTTAAGACCTATAAGAGTTTATTAAGATTAAATGAAAGCATAAGGGTAGGGCCCTGAGGGCACCTTTTTGGTGCCTTCTCTTATAAGGACACTTACTTGTGCTCTCTCCCTCCTCCCCACACCTCCTCTCTGTCCATCAGTCTCCCACCCCCTCCCCACATGAGGATACAGTGAGAAGGTAGCCATCTGTAAGTCAGTAAGAGACTTTTTTCCGCAATCTGACCATGCTTGGACCCTGCTCTTGGACTTGGCTTTCAGAACAGTGAGAAAAGAACTTCAGTTCATTAAGCCACATAGTCCATGTATTTTGTTAGCACTCAGAGCTGGCTGAGACAATAAATAATTGCCAAGTACTGTTGGCACTGAGCTTGCCCTCCTAGAATCAGTTTGTTGATCAACTCATCAAAAGGGTGCTCGCTTCAGCAGCACATATACTAGAATTGGAATGATGCAGAGAAGATTTAGCATGGCTCCTGCAAAAGAATGACATGCAAACTCATCAAAAGGAAGCAACTGGTATTGCAAATAGTGAGATAACTAATTGCAAAGAGAAAACAACACAGGATGGTTGAATTTTCCTATATGTACTGTTTTCTGACTACTTGTAAGTGGAACTCTGGATTGAATTTTACTGTGACTCATGGTATGGACATGTGTCATCTACGGATAAGTGTACAGATTGATGAATTTTCATAAAATGATATACCCAGCATCAGGACTGAGAGACCCTGCAGTACCAGAAACCTCTAGCTCCTCTCAGCTGTGGCTGAGACCTCCTTCCCTTGTCTGTCATGGGAGGTAACTAGTATAGCTAACTTTCACCATTTTTGAAGTAGGCTGTTTCTTCCACATGGTGGCTTCTGATTTGAATCTAATCTTCAACCTGACCCTGATTTCTGCCTCTGCTTTTTTTTTTTTTTTTTTAAACCTTTTCTTTCTATTCCAGCTTCTTTTATATTGTTGGCTTTTAACCTGTTAATCTAGTCTTGCTTCACACTCCCAACCCCCACCCCATTTCTTCACTGCATTGTGGAGAGAAAAGACTATTTTACAGATTTAGGAAATAGATTTCATAAGCCCTATAAATAAATAAAATGCCTGTATCAGCTTTATTTCGTACATCGTGAAATTCAAACTTCAAAGTGAGTTTGTGGTTTAATTTGCTTATGTTTTAGCTTGGTATGCACATAGACCTCTGTGGGGTGCCATTTCAGCTACCATTATTATAGTGAAAATATCTATAAAGGAGACATGCCTGTGAATATTCCATTTTTGAATGCTCTTCTAATGAGGTATTAGATCAGAGGTGGCATTACATTTTGGAGGGGCTGCTGATTAAATGCAGTTTGCATATTATTACATTGCTTTTTCAGTTGACATCAACTTTCTGGTGTGATACCAGCTCTGTGTCAAGAAGGATTCATAGCTCTGAGTTTAGATGTGAAATGGGAAAGGTGCTTGTGTCTTATTTGTGCCTTGGTCAGTTTTTCGTATTAAATACGTCTCTGATATTTTCAATGGCAGTTACCCAAAATGTATAATTTAAAAGGCAAGTGCTTCATTTTTTACACATTCAAGAATATTCAAATTCAAATTTTTTTTTATTTATTTATTTATGATAGTCACAGAGAGAGAGAGAGAGGCAGAGACACAGGCAGAGGGAGAAGCAGGCTTCATGCACTGGGAGCCTGACGTGGGATTCGATCCATAAACAAGATAAACATGTATTATCTATATCTTAAAAACATTGCAATTTTATCTATTTTCTTTATATTTCATTGATTTTTTAATAAAGTAGTAAATATTCTGCTTGAAGTGGAAAAAGCCTAAAGAAGAGTAGATTTTATTGAAAGTGTAACATGAGATAAATTTATTTTTATTTTATTTTTAAAAAAGATTTTATTTATTTATCTGATGCAGAGAGAGAGAGAGAGAAAGAGAGAGACAGAGAGAGACAGAGAAGCAGGAGAAGTAACATAGGCAGAGGGAGAAGCAACTCTCCGTGGAGCAAGGAGCCTGATGCAGGGCTGGGTCCCAGGACCCCAGGATCAGGACCTGAGCTAGAGGCAGAATGACGCTCAGCACACTGAGCCATCCAGGCATCTGGAGAAAATTTATTTTTGATTTACATTCTTTCTAATGCACACAAATGAGTTTTATATATTGGCTAAAGTGTTAGAAGTGGAATGACATACACAGACTTATTTATATGTCAGTGTATCTCATATTGCATATAAACACATGATGCATGTACCTATACATACATGCACACACATACAGACATGTATAGATCTGGGATTGACAATTACAGGAGGTGGCGGTCTTACTATCTCAAGTTCTATGAAATACTAAAGCAGCTTTAGCTATCATATATATAAATACATGACAACTCTTTATGAAGCGTAAGTTTGCATTTTCTTGCTTTAGTTGCTGTTCTGTTTGCATTAACAGCTTTAGTGTAATGTTTTGATGCCTTAGACCCTGTAAGAGTCTTGTATTTGGGAGAAGGTGGAGGAAAAGGGATGGCTGTGATAAGGCACTATGGACTTGCAGGTACACTCATCCTGTAATTTATTGTACCTGTGATTTTAATAGCAAACATGGTAGGAATATGTTTTTATGATGGCAGGTCTTTTTCTTTCCATTAAGATTCTGTTTCTTCTCAGCTCACACAGACCCCAGTACTATGCTTAGAAGACTGACCCTTCCCTAGTTGCATTTTCATATCACCTAAATATCATTGCATTTAATGTCAAATACATTTTGAACAAGTTATTGCCACATTGAGTTAGAGTCTCAGTAGGTTTATAGAGGATTGATAGATAATGATATGTTTTTGGTGTCTTGATTTCAGACTTTTTTTTTTTAGGTAATCTCTGAAAGTCCAGCTGTCATTAAAGTACCCTGGATTAAGCTCAGGGAAGATTGTTTCTGCTACAGTCTGTTGGAAGTGGTTGAGTGGAGAATATTGAGAGAGTGGCATCATGGGGAATGAAGACTATGATGTGGTGCCATAGACTGTGGTTTAGTTGAGTAGGATCCCCCTTGGAAATAGAATGTTTTCAATTGCCCAAATGCTATTCATTCGGTGATAGCCCTTAAAATTTATTATATGCCTTAGAACAGCTTCAGATGGAGTATATAATTATGGCCCACATCTAATGTCCTATGAATGTATATTTGTAGATTAAAAATTATATTTTAAAATATGGGTCAAGGTTTTTTTTTTCATATAATTTGCCCTATTTTGAATGTGGCTTATTTGGTGGGGAAAAAACATATCTTTCATTGTAGAAAAACTCAGGATTCATTTATACTGGTGAAATTGTATTTTTGTCCTTTATTAGTGATTAAATAAGATAGGAATATATTTAAAAATTAATAGCTTGTGTCTTGTAAATAGAAAGAAAACAAATACTGGACATTTTTGACAATATGAAAATTAAAAGAAATAGGTTAAATAAGGTCTTGATGTGAGATGTGAACTTTCTTTCACAGGTGAGAACAAAGTCTATGCATATAAAACAGGAAACTGTAGTTACTATTTATAGATGAAAGAGTACTTTGTATTGTATCTCTTGGAATATTTGCACTGACTTGTCTGGGAGCCAGTGTCCTTGTCAGCTACTAAAGATCATTTTCTTGCTTTCTTTTCCTAGTTAACAGGTCTGATGTAGACTGGAACATCTAATTCTGTGTGTCTCCCTCTCCGTCCCACCTACTCAGTGTCCTAGGTACATATGACTCCATAGCATATGGCTTATCATGGCTATGGGTGCTTTGGATTATGATGTTAGGTGGCAATATGTTTTAAGGCTAGTTATATAAACATGAGAAGTCCAGTCAGGAAATTCTTTAACATCAGGTCATTTTTACAGGATTTATTTGTGGATTTATTTGAAGGATTCATACCATCTTTGTCACTGTCTTTTATTTTATTTTTTATTTTATTTTAGAGCAGGAATAGGGGAAGGAGTCGGGGTGGGGGAGAGAGAGAGAGAGAGAGAGAGAGAGAGAATCTTAAGCAGACTGCATGCTGAGAACTGATGTGGGGCTTCATCCCATGACTGAGATCACAACCTAAGCTGAAATCAAAAGTAGGTTGCCTAATGGACTGAGCATCCAGGCGCCCCAATCTGCAATAAATTCGTAAAATTAACTGTAAAAGACTCCCATGTCCCTCAGTCCTGGTAGGTGAGATGTTCTCTATTCCCTGGATCTGATCAACCCAGAATTCTGTATATTACTCCTTATTGGAATGTTCATTTATTCCTCTATTCTCTCATCCATCCCTTCAACACACGTTTACTAGGTGCCTGATATGTTCTTGGTGTGGGGTTCAGCTCTGAACAAAACTGGCCATGTCACTTCTCTGGAGAAAAATCAGGAAAGGGATTGAGAGTTGAGAGGGTGGAGGTGTTATTTTATTTTAGATAAGGGGACTGCCAAGTCTGGTGTCCCTGCAAGGACTACAGGGGCAGGGAGGGGGCCCCTTTGCTGCTGGTGACCTGTCTTCATTCACAGCATCCAGCCCTGCAGGCAGACTGTGTTTACAAGTTTAGTGTCTTTCCCCCCAAGCCATGCTGTGAACTCCAGGAAGACAGAGACAGTATGTGCTCTGTTTGCCTAACATACTCCTAACACGTAAGAGTGAGTTCCCAGTAAACAGTGTCTAAGAAGTTGATTAAATTTTTAGTTACCTTAAAACACCTATATTTTTTAAGAAATCAGGTGGTCGTTGCCTTCTTGAGGAAGACTTCTTGTCTTTTCCCAACCATGGTGCCCATGTAGTAGTGGTCTGATGCATCGACACACACTAAGGTGACTGTTTCCTCCTGGAAGGGCTGCTTTTGGGGGTGTGGATGGCACCTGCTCTGCTGTGTGCATCTCCTGCCTCATGGGATGCATTCCATCATAATTGCTGAATGTGTTCCTTATTTACTTGAATGATGTAACTTGTAATGGCAAGTTAAATGAATGTTCAAAAGCAGCATGAATTCATATTTATCCAGAAAATCTAGTAAAACACATGCAAGTGTAGATACTATATTCATTTTTACTGGCAGAGTCTCAGTTCTTTCTAACTTTGAACAATTTTCTTTTTTGGCAACTTATTAATATAATATGCATGATATTATCTAAAAAAGGCATGAGATTTCATTGTGGTGAAAGAAATAACAGAAAGAAATGAAAAAAATCCTGAACTGGTGCTGTCTATATTAATAACATTTATATAAATACATTCAAAGATGAAGTTGCTGTTTTTGGTAATCTGGCATGAAAAATTAGTTTAAATTTATATGCTAGCAAATGGCTAATGAAAGGAAACAGTGACTTACTCTGGCTTTTAACAGTTGTTTTACCAACCACAGCAGCCTGCGTGGGTGTTAAGTTGCATCTTGCACAGGTATAGAGAGGTTTGTTTCTTACCATCTTCTAGTAATCCCATAAATTATTGTATATTGGGGTGTCACAGTATTTCTTCAGAATTTCTTTGTATCTTCTGTCATAAAGCCTGTTTACAACTTAATTCCAACTTCTGCTTGTAACTGTTGTGTTTTTAAGCGAATAAGAAGCATGTTGCTTCAGGTGTATTCCCGGAACTGGTAAAGAATTGAGAATTGTGGCCAATCAGCTTTCTGTCTGCTGACCTTTTTCTTTTGGGCCCCCTAATAAGTTTTGAAAGGGAGAGCTGGTTGTAGCCCTTTCCAAGGGAGCCTGCCTGGTGTGATGGCAGGTTCAGATCAAGCCCAGAAGTGTCTTCTCGTCCTTCGTTCCTACCTTCTGCCAGCTTGCTGTATGGCTGCCACAACAGTAACCTCACACGCGGCTTGATTGGTGAGGATTTACATGTGTGCTAATTAGAGTGGAATAAATGAGTGGCTGTTTGCTGCATTGCCATAAAGGGTGCCCAGATGTACACACTACATGAACATAATGTGCCCAGGCATGGCACATCAAAGTTTGTCAGCCGCATTACCTCAGCAGGCTTAGGGCCTGTCGCAGAGAATTTGCTGATCATCGTCCCCTATGATTTAGTGTCTTACTTGGTGAAAGTGAAAGACCTCAAAACCATGTCTTGGCAATAGGATTTTTGATCCTTTAGGAAAAAAAACAAAATATGTTTAAGCTTAACTGGGAGTAATGAATAGATGACCTTAAGCAATGTATATTCAAAATATGATTTATTATATTTTGAAATATTTTCTAGTAAAGCAAATAAAATATCAAGTAAGTTGGCATAATTGAATAAATTGAATTTTTAGGACTTGTATACACATCCGTCTTTTAGGTGGAATTAAGCCATGTTAGAACCACCCATGCGTTTGTCTGATGAAAGATGGAGCATGGAATGATTCCATGTAAATTTCAGAAACACTTATCTAGAACTTTACTGTGCATAAAATATCTCTATATGTGTTTAGAAATCTGCAATATATCTTCTTTTTAAATGTACAATTAATACTCGAATCCCGTGTTGCATGTATGCACAAAATCTGTAATATCTGATTACTTTGACAAGTAATTTTGTAGTTACATGTTCATAATATTGATAATATATTAATGTACAATGATTAAATAGTTAAGCTGCCACATTAAAGTTATGAGCAGGAACATTTATCCAGCACAGGGAGGTGGGAACAAAGCCTGTCTGTTCACAGATGGCGTTATTCAATCTCTGTGTCACTCTGTAATGTTAGCCTGAGAGCGTTGACTCTTAGCTTTGATACTGGGCTGCACTCGAGTGACCCAATACAGTTCAGTGATAAGGTTAAGTTAATTACTGGATCCGGGCTCTGCAGCTTCCACATGATTCTTGTGGAGAAAGATTTTGATGCCTTTTGCTTTAATTAAGCAGATATAATGGGGTTTTGAAATAATCCTGTCATTATCAATAAGCATCCCATGTTTCTTCCAACTTTGTTATATGTACTCTAGGAGCAAAGTTCTGTGAAGGGAATGAAGTTTTTCCATTATTGTCTGAATTGAAATGTTCCTTGTTAAACATGGAATCAGTTCAAATTGTGTATTTTAAAGGAATTTTGACCTGAAAAAGCCTGTTTGTAACTTCTGTTCAAAAGATGATAATTGTTTTGTTTATTCACATAAAGATACTAAAGATGAAACTGTCATTGTAATTTTGTGCTTTTACATTTGTGATATATTTTTCACTCAGTTTTTTAAACTAGGACAGATAAATTCTAACTTTAAAACGTTTACCATAATATTTAAGGTTTTAGGGCTTTTGCATATTATCTCTATTTATTGATTTGATTAATCCTATAGAGCTTACATAAATTAGTAGCAAAGTAAAAAATGAAGAAATACTGTAAAATTTTCATTTTTTCCTCATGTAGGAGTATTCTCATTTTGACACTTTAAAAATTCTAATGAATATAGAATTATTGTATGGGTAGAAATATAGGATTACACATTTTCTTCGTTTTTTTTTTTTCTAATATGTGACTAGTGTAGCTTGGGAAAATGTTAAAATGTTTTTTATTGAGTTTAGGTTTGCTCCCTACTATCCTTAGTAGGTTCCTTTTCCCATAGCTGTTCTGATGCTATGAGGACAGGACAGAACTCACCCTTGGACTTGTGCAACATGTACTTAGTAACTGTGGCACTGTCAACATCGCCCCTCTTCTCTGGGTGTTATTGAAGAATTTGAGTAATATTTCTTTAAATATACCTCACAGTGATGCTAGAGGCAAATGAGGTAATCAGAAAGAGCTGGAAGTGTTAGTCGTTTGTTCTTGTTACCTGGTACATGTTTACTGATGTTCACTAGCTTCTAAGTTGACAGAGTGAGTTAATCATTGTCTTTGACTTTTGCCCTCTGCGTTTTAAGTAAAGAAGTGAGCTTGAGTGGAGAATGGAGAAACAGTCTCTGCAAACACAGGTTAGAGTACTCAAACTTAGTCTGCCTATGAAGTCATTATTACAGGTAGGATGCCTATGACTCGTTCTTCACTCTACTAGCTGATTGGAAAGAGTCTTTTAAAGTAAGACTGGTTATTTTTTTCTAATGTCCTGTCAGAATGAGACACCAGTTTAGAATGAATGATGGAGACCCCTGGGTGGCTCAGCGGTTGAGTGTCTCCCTTTGACTCAGGGCCCAATCCCAGGGTCCAGGATCAAGTCCCACTTCAGGCTCCTGCAGAGAGCCTGCTTCTCCCTCTGTCTATGTCTCTACCTCTTTTTTTCTCTGTCTCTCATGAATGAATAAATAAATAAAATCTTAAAAAAGATAGAATGATGAATTGTCTCTATCCCTTCTCCATGGACTTTGTTTCCTAGGGAGGGGATACAAAACTTCAAAATTAAATTTAGATTTTAACTAGTATCCCCTTTTAATCTAGGTTATTTTGGTTTATAGAATGATATAACCCTTTTATTCCTTCTGCCCCCCTGCCCCCTAGGACCTGTGACCGTATTCTGTTACTGCCGCAGTGGGTAGTTAAGATGTCAGTGGAATTCAAGGTTGATGTCTGTTTACCTTAAAATAGGGAGATTATGGTGGATTCAGGGTGACATAGGGGTCCTTCCATGTGGGGGAGGTTGTGGCACATAATGTAAGAAGGACTCCCCCACCATTGCTGGCTTTGATGATGGAGGAAGGGGTCCTTAGGCAACAAATGTGAGTGGCCTCTAGAAGCTAGAAAGGGCATGCATGGATGGGTATCTTCCTCTAAGAGCCCCCAGAAAGGGTTCTTCTAAAGTATAGATCTGGGAAATAATATGTTTGTATTGTTTTAAGCTACTACATTTGTTATAATTTGTTGCAACAGCCCTAATACAGTTATATATACTGCAAAGCAAAATTATCCATTAAAACTTATTTATAAATCTTTTTATTAAAGATTTAAAACACTTTGTTAATATTTATTTAATTTTGATTTTACTGTAGACTTCAGGAGAACCCAGGGTGTGTGATTTGGCCCTGCATGCTTTAGATACGTGTCTTGGCCATTTCATGGCTAGAATTGTGCAGCCTTGTGTTAGACACCTTTAGAATGTGGTTATTAGGCAGGTGGTATAGTTGGAAGTCTTGGGTTCATAGTCCAGCTTCTGTATCTTAGTTATAGGAAAGTGCCCTTAGCTTCTTTACCTCAAAGTGAGGAAATAATGTGTCTTTTGAGGAGGTGATCAGGTGATGTATGTGTATGTGGGTCAGAAACTATAAAATGCTGCCTGTACACTCTGTTATTAAAACTCCATCTTTCATTTTAGCCTCAGTGTGTGACATTGGGGAGCTCTGCACAGCAGCGGTTAGGGACTACGGATTCTTGCTCTTGTGCCCTGGGGCTGGCAGAACTTACCTTGCTGCTGTGTTGGCTTTGCCTTGACTTGGAAAATCGAGGAGACGCTGCCTTGCTTCTCTTTGGCCTCATCTGTATGACTGCTGCAGAATTGGGAGTGTAGCTATTCGTTTGCATTTCCCCAGAGCTAATTTGCTACTTTTCTTTTTCATTCTTGTCAAACATTTTAAGTTTAAAGAAAATGATTATTTTCCATTTATAGGAGTTTCTGACATACTTTATCTTCCAAAAGTTCAATTCATTTAAAATTAATAAGGTTATTGAACAATGGCTGTAGTGGGCATGGAAGGTAATCCATCCCCGTCCGTGCCCTCCCTGTAATCCTCAGTAGCACCGGTGTCAGATACTGGCCCAACAGAGCATGCACCATGCCAGAGGCACACGGCCCACTAGCTCACTTGTCCTGGGGAAGTCGCAGGAGATGTCACCGAAACATCAAAGACACATGGGAGTCTTTTATGTGCATAGTGGAGGCAAGGACGTAGCAGGATGGAAGCGTAGCTGTTTCAGATCCATGCAGCATCCCAGTGTGTAGGGCCTGAAGGAGAGAGGAGCACAGGGAGGGAGACAGGGCTTTCTGTGTCAAGGGCTGTGGAAACAGTATGCTTTACTTGGTACTGTCCCTGCGGTTGTGGGGAGGCTGGTGGAGTTGTCTGGTCTCCCTGCTACCCCTCACCCTGAAGTTTGTATGTGAGACACCCACTTCAGTGACGGAGGCTTCCCTGGGGAGGCTGCTGCAGGGGGCTGGGGGTGAAAGCTCCCTGGAGCATGGGGCAGCAGGGAGGGTACATGTTTGCTGTGGAAAAGACAGGGCTGAGGTCCCAACAGAAGGAGAGCTGGGTGAAGCACACACTGAAAAGACTCTAGAGGACTGCCTGGGAGTGCACAGCCGGCCAACCAGCTCCATGGAAGCAGGCTTTGGAAAGGAGAGCATGACACATCTGTGTTTGTGGCCTGTGGCTCTTCCAGGAAGAGGTGCTGAGATGAAGAGGAAGGGAGGCAATGGAGATGCAGGCAGTGAGTTGGCCTGAGAACACCCAGAATGAGAGAATGACTGGGGGATACCACTGGGGAGGTTCATAGCTCAGCCAGGGACATGGAAATAGACACTGGGACCCTGGCAGGTTCCTGCTCAGTACATGGCCAGGATGACATCTGAAACGTCTGTTGTTCTTTCTCAAATAGCGGGGAGCAGGGCATGGAGGACCTCCTAGCTCAAATACTTGCTGTGTTGATGACTGCATGTCCCCTGGGGGTACTTTAATGCTTCTTGTCCTGTGCAGTCAGGCCTAGGGTTGGTGTTCTTCAAACACTTTTGCACGTGTAAAATTGCATATCTCATACTTTATTCCAGTTTAGGTAAAACACAAGGGATTTGAAATGAAAGATCTCTAAGATTATCAAAATTCTAAGACTTTTTATCAGGTTAAGTTTTTGAATATATGTTCAATTAACACCTTCACAAACCCCTTTAGACCAGGAACTGACATGGGGGCAATGTTGTACATTGAAAACATCAATCCCATTATATATTTGCTAAAGTCCAGAGAAAAGCTTACTAGGTTTCCCTAATGTTCCTTTTATATAATGCCCTGAAATTGTACATTACATGTACATTATTATGTGATTAAAACATATTTTCGGGCAGCCCAGGTGGCTCAGCAGTTTAGCTGCCTTCGGCCCAGGGTATGATCCTGGAGACTCCGGATTGAGGGCTCCCTGCATGGAGCCTGCTTCTCCCTCTGCCTGTGTCTCTGCCTCTCTCTCTCTGTGTCTCTCATAAATAAATAAAATCTTAAAAAAAACAAACATTTTCAGTTAGATCTTAAGTCACTAGGTAAAAGGGATTTTTAAAAACATATATGAAATAGCTATTTTTCAGACACCCTCCTCCAGTAAGCACGTTTGACTTAGGCATTTGGGAAATGTGGCTCAACTTGTTTTGTTCTGATATATTAACATTCATCATGAAATAACTCTTTGGGCTTTAACGTGGGGGGAGGTTTATTAAAAGAGAAATGTCCTCCTGCTCTCTGTCTTTTAATGATTGAAACAAAACATAATAGCTCCCAAATTTTGTAGCATTTATACAAAGATTGTATATTATAGGGAATAGCTTATGTTTTAACAATGCATGATGTCCTACTGTTTCATTACTAATGGGTATGTGACAGTGATGGTCATTGCAAATATTTTAAATTTAGAACAATTTACACCTTGCAGATAAATTATTGTGCAATAGCCATTTCTTTTAAGTGACAGTTATAGGACTTATCCTTTGAATACTGTGTTTCGCATAATATAGCAGAAGTAAAAGTAATGATCAAAAGACCAAGGTTGGTATGTGACATTTCCTAAAAGGCTTGAAATAACTTGGCATTGTATATTAACATTCAGAAAACACAGTCATGCCTCAACACATTAAGCTTCTTATGTATTTCAGCTGAGGTGGTGATTTTTACTTTTGGACATATTCTAGAAAAGCTATTTGAAAAGTTAACTTTCTCATACCAACTGAAGCAAGAGTTTGATTAGTTTATTATAAGAATATTTTCTTTCCCCCTTTTAATAAGATAGGATAAGCAGTAGCTTCATTTGTTGTTGGAAAAAGTGTAATTGCAAAAATTAACTTGTCATACACCACAGCTCAGCACAGTAACTTTCTTATAAGTCCATGGTCACAGTATGTTTTTGCAATTCAGCATCTGCTCTGTGGGATACTGATGGCTTCTATGAAGAAAAGTACCAGGGTGAGCAATTAAATGCAAAATGACAGCATAAAATATGATCATTATGGTTTACAAAAGACACATTTATGAATTTTGCAGATAACTGTCATTTTTCTACTCATATTTTTTCTTGCTTTGTTAGCTTAATAATTTCAGTACAATTTATTTTTTTCTTTTAAAAAGTGAATAGCACCATTTTATTATCCTGGCACTTGTTTATATGTCTTTTTTGTTTGTCAGTTGTGAAGATTAATGATAACTCTTTCACTGTCTTTTGACACAGTACTTTCAACTTTATTTCAAAATTGAAGAATTTAAAAAAAATACAAGGCAGTTGTATTTTAAGAGTAAAAATTCTATGATTATTTAGTATCTTATTATATGCGGATTGTATAATATTCACCACCTGGGAATAAGGTTTGCCAGTAGTTTGCTCGTAGCACAGGTAGTATTTTGGAGTATTTTTTGCAGCTTCACCTCTTTGATTTGGTAGGGAGTAAAACAGTGTTGACTCAGGAAGTCATATGGGACATGTGGAAAGTTGTATTTCCTTTGCTTTTGCTTGTAAAGTGTATTCTGCATACAGTGAAATCTCTCAAGCTCCCTTGTGACCCTGAAGCTCCCCATTGTCTCCCCCCTCCCTTGTTCTCCCTCTGCAACTCTGCAGCCCTGTCTGCCTTTCCAGCCTTACCTCGCACTGCTCCTTCTCACGGAGACCTACCTGTCAACCAGTTACCTTCATCATTTATGTCGTCTCCGATCTCACTTTCTTTTACTTCTGTAGTATCCCTATTCTCTGGGATACTTTTTTTTTTTAACCATTTGGTTAAATCCAACCTGAACTTGGAAGGTGTGGTTCAAACTCTACCCTTTCCATGAAGACTTTGGTAATCTCCACTGTCAGCCGGAACTTCTCTCTGTGTTCCTGTGGCATATCTTGGGTGTTTATCATTGTTATCAAAATGTGCTTTGCAGACAGAACCTAGTTTATGTTTTTTCATTAATTAAGAAAAACCATATTTACTGAAATCCTACTCCATGCCGGGTATTGTCCTGGGCCCTGGGATACCGTGGTGAAAGTTGATTTCCTCTGTTCAAGGCTGTCATGTAGTCTGTTCAGATGCAGTGCAGTCAGGACAGTAGTGGGTGCCCTGGGAGTATGGGAATGCTCAGCAGAGCACTGCTCCATCCTCAGGATCTTTAGGAGGAGGCTGCACGGCTGAGAACTTGGGACAGGAGAGCACAGCCATAGACCACCTATGGGCCACCTCGACCAGCGCTCACTGAATCATTGAGGACTTACTGTCTCACAATGTCTTTTTTTAACTTCCTAAGTTTTTGGCTTTTGGAACCTTGCATAACATGATTTAATATTGTCTCAATGACTCAGCATTATTATTTTGTACATTTCCATGTTGGGCTCTAAGAAATCATGTCCTCCAGGCATTTTGACCTGGAGAAGTATGTTTTTAAACATCTGAATGATCCCTGACTTCTTTTAAGTTTTTCTGTCTGCCTTTTTTTTTTCTTCCCTTTTCTCATCGGACTGTTATCATTTGCCATTAATAAGAAGGCAATGACTCAGGTTTATCAGTATCAGGAGAGGGTCATGGGTCTGAAGAAAAAACATAGAGACGTCTTCGATCCCAGTACTTAAATTCAGACATTCTCTTTAAATAGATGTTTTGCTGCATGCAGCCCTTTTGGCAGGTTTCTTATTTTTATCTAAGTCTTGGTGGGTGATGTTGATGCCTTTGATGAGGTTTTGATAGCTTGGTTGTTAATTTTTTCCCTCTGTCACGATTCAGATCATTTTGTTTTCATTGCTCTCCCGACGTCGTCTGTCCTATTTTGTTTTACCACAGAAATACTCTTAGATGGTTTATGTTTTGAGAATTAATAGACAAGGCTTATTTTAGCCATTTGTTCTTATAAGCCTTTTTTCAATGATGGCATCACAGCAGGCATTTTTTTTTATTGTGATCAGTTTTGAATAAAGTATATCAGTTTTATTCATTATGAATTTTATTTATTAATGGAATCAGGTCCATGAATGATGAATTTAGGAATGAATGCCACCCTGTGAATTAATTGCTGTTTGTTTCACAGGAAGACAACACTAGGACAGTATTGTGCACGTGTCATTGTGTGTATATTTAAATACAGAGACATATACTGTCTGTTGTTGTTAATGTCATTCTTGTCTTTACCTTTTAAAAACATGTGAGTACACACATATGAGAGAGGGAGTGTGTGTGCACATAGGTGTTTTTTTTAGCATTTCTAGATTGGCCCAGTGATTTTAATCTAACCTTTTCCACTAGAGTTTTAGGTATGTAAAAACTCTGTATCAGAATAGCAGTTGAAATGCCGTCATTTTGTTTCTTTCTTTTTTTTTTTTTTTTTTAAAGATTTTATTTATTCATGAGAGACACAGAAAGAGAGAGGCAGAGACACAGGCAGAGGGAGAAGCAGGCTCCACAGGGAGCAGGGAGCCCGATGTGGGACTCGATCCCAGGTCTCCAGGATCATGCCCTGGACTGAAGGCAGCGCTAAACCACGGAGCCACCTGGGCAGCCCCGTCATTGTGTTTCATAGTGCAATTACTTATTGTGACAATTCCTATTAAGGAAGAGTCTGTTTTCATCAGCTTTGCTTTGGACAGAAATATTGTAAGCCTAGACTATACTCCTGAGTCTGTTAGGCAATCACACTTTCTTTATACTTTAGTGTTAGAATAGCTTTGCATTTTGTGATTCTGAGTACACAGACATGAAATATTCAAGATGAAGCAGACAATAAAATTTACTTATTTTCCATATGATAACAGGTGCTTCTTTCAGTAATAAAACTGAATTATGTATATGGGATGAGATATGGGGTCATTTTTTATGTAGTCATAATTATATAATTTATTTGTATGAATGGTTTTTATAGTAAAATCTGTTAAGGTTTTATCTGCTTACACTCAGCACAGATTTAAGGTTCAAAACAAATTAAAAGAAACAAAACTAGAGATCTTTAAAAAAGTGTTGCTTGTTTATATTTACAAATTTTCCTTATTATTTAAATGTTAGTACTTTTAAGCAGGTGTATAAGGCTTATGTACTTTAAAACCCTTGTTTGTTCATTCACTATTTTTTTACTATTTACTTGTTTCTTTCTTCAACAATTTCATTGCAGAATAATTTTAGTACAGAAAGGGGCATCCATTTAAAGTGTATGGTCTGATGTGTTTTAACAGTTCCCTGTACCTCTGAAGACATTAACAGAATGAAGATAAAAGAAATTTTTGTCAGTATCTCTGGGCCTCTTTGTAACCCATCACCCCTGGAGGCCACAGGGAAACAGTGACCTGCTTTTTGTCTCCTTAAATTAATTTGCAGCATCATTTAGTATGGACTCTTGTGTAAGTCCTTGTGTGGACATATGTTTTCATTTCTTAGGTGTAATTACCTAGGAGGGGAACCACTGGGGTTTGCAAGGACTCTGTGCTTCCTGCTTTCGCAGGCTGCCTTCAGGTTGTCTTCTTTACCTTTCAGCTGTGCTCTGTATTCGTAGTCCTTAGCATATAGGCCTGGCACAGTATTTGGTTACATTTATGTTTGCACTATTTTAAATGGAATTTTATGTTGTTAATCTTTAAAAGTATAATTGATTTTTGCATGTTAACTTTTGTCCTTTGAATTTCTTAAATTCACCCATTTGCTTTAGAGCGTGTGTGTTTATATATATATGTACGTGTATGTTCATAGCTTAGCCTAAGGGCTTTTTGGATTTTTTAATGTAAATCATATTTTTTTTTATGAATTGGGAGTAGTATTATATTTATTCAGTATTTATGCCTTCACTTTTTTTGTCCTTCATTTTTAGTAATATCTTCTTAAAAGAGGTTTGGTATGTTAATATGCCCGCTCTAGCTGTCTTGTGGTTACTGATTGCATGGAATAGTATTTCCAGTTTTTTATTTTGAATTATTTGTCTTTTTGAAACTGTTTCTCTGTAACACATAGTTTTGGTCTTTTTCCTTTCATACAATCTGATAATTTATTCTTTTTAACTATGGTATTTATTTTATTAATATGTAATATAATATAGTTGGTTGGATTTATTCTTTCTGTTTAGCTCTTCATTATTCTATGTCTTGTGTATGTTTTTCATCTGTTCCTCTTTTTTACTTTGTATTCCACATTGAATGTGAACCCAGTCAGTTATGTTTATCTGGGAGCATCTTTCTTGCCTTTTCATTATTGAAGTATAGTTTTGCTGGGTATAGAATTCATGATGGATAGTTCTTTCAGTACTTTTATTATATTATTCTTCTAGCTTTTATCTTCTCTTGATCCTGGTAAGTCAGTTCTTAGTTGTTTGTTTTTTTTTTTTCCTCTTCTGTATGATATAGTCACCTGTTAAACATGTAGCTATTCCCTGCATGTGATAAATTTTTCTTTTGTTGCTTTGACTTGATATTTCTAGGGATGAATCTTTGAGTATTTATACTTTTTGATGTTTTCAAAATTCTTCTATCTGTAGATTAAGGTTAATTTTGGCAAATTTGGGATGTTTTCAGCCATTATTAAAAAATTTTTTTTCCTGCCCCTTTCTTTTCTTATTGTCATTTTTATTGCACATTTGTTGAAATAATTCAAATTGTCACATAGGTCTCTGAGGCAATGTTCATTTTTCCTAATATTTTCTTTTATTTTTTATCTTCTGATTAGTTAATTAATATCATTCTTTCTTCTATTTTCCTGACTTTTCTCTCTGCCTTCTTAATTCTGCTGTTTTCCCGTATAGTAATTTTTTATTTGTTTAGTACTTTTCATCTCTAGCATTTCTATTTAGTTCTTTTTTGTAATTCTTATTTTCTTACTCATATTCCTTGTGTGTTGAATCACTGTCGTTGTATTTTTCTTTAATTTTTGAACATTTAAAAGAATTCTTAGAACATCTTTACAGTAGCTACTTGAAGACTTTTTCTGCATCTGGTCTTCGGCAATTTTCTGTTTTTATATTGAATATTTTTTTTTTCTTCCTTAATCTGGGTCTTAGTTTATCTTTTCTTTTACACATATATTATGATGTCTTTTTGTTGTAATTGTTGCAAATAGGAAATTTTATATTGTAAGGTGTGATAAGTTTGGATTTTGATTGACTTTTCAGAGAATGTGTTTTTTCCTTTAACTTGCGTGTTTCATGGCCTTAAAATCATGGAATTTTATCTTCCCATTGTGGGTAGCCTCCGGTGTTTCTATTCAGTTTTTATATGATTTATTTATATATTTTTACCTTGACTTCCTGGGTGTTTCCCCTGTGGATGTAAAATATAATGATCAAACAATGATTTAGGCAATGTTTATGTCTGACACATTGAGCCTATGAAGGTCTTTGCCATTAGCTCTTCTTTTCCTTTGTGTATTGGGATGCATTGAGAGTTTACCTGTTTGTTATGCTTATCTTGGGGCTTTTGCTATCTGCCATGTTCCCTTGGGTTTTCTTTGTACCCCTGCTTAGTCTACCAGGAATGTGTGGAGAGCTTCATCTAGTCCTTTTATTGGTCTTTTATTTATAGGCTCTCCTTGCTAAATTTCTTGCTTGTCTGCCACATGTTCAAACTGGGCTTATATCTCAGTAGCCGTGTTGTGAGATTTAGTTATTTGCATCCTACCAACTTTGTCACTTTCCCCTGACATAGCTATGTGGTTTTGCTCCCTCCCTGAAATAGTTTCCTTCCTCCACCACCTTGGATTATAGCTCCTGGTTTTCTCTTCTCTTCCCTTTCCTTTCCTTTTCCCTTTCCCCTTTCCTCTCCCCTTTCCTTTCCCCTTTCCTTTCCCCTTTCCTTTCTCCTCTCCTCTCCTCTCCTCTCCTCTCCTCTCCTCTCCTCTCCTCTCCTCTCCTCTCCTCTCCTCTCCTCTCCTCTCCTCTCCTCTCCTCTCCTCTCCTCTCCTCTCCTCTCCCCTCCCCTCCCCTCCCCTCCCCTCCCCTCCCCTCCCCTCCCCTCCTCTCCCTCTTTTCTATGCTAGTAAAACTGTCATGTCCATCACCAAGTCCAAGGGGCCCTCCCCTCCCCTCCCCTCCCCTCCCCTCCCCTCCTCTCTTCTCCTCTCTCCCTCTTTTCTATGCTAGTAAAACTGTCATGTCCATCACCAAGTCCAAGGGGTGTGTGGAAGGAGTGGTAGTATCCTAGGCAAGTGCTCCTTTCACCAGCTCCTACCCAGGGCTTTAAATAAGGTGCCTTTCCACCTGGTGCCTGAATTTGATGTTGAGAATCATGAAATTATGACTTTTGATAATTATATGCAGTTTTATACTGGTTTTATTTATTTTTATTTTTATTTTATTTATTTTTTTTTATACTGGTTTTAAAGGAGAAGGTCTGTTGACATCTTTATATTATCAAAACTGGGTGTTTCTGAGTGAGTCAGGATTTTTTCAGGACTTTCTGTTGCCCCATTTTCTTCCTCTCTCTTTTTTCCTTCTGGGACTCTAATTAATTAACTGTATGTTAGATCTTTTGTGCTTGTTCCATACGCAGATCTCTGAGGCTATCTTTGCTTTTTAAAAATTTTTAAACATTTTATTATTAAAAAAATATTTTTTTATTTTGAGAGAGAGCGAGAGCATGCATGTGTGCAGGAATGTTGTGAGGGGAGAAGAAGAGGGAGAATCTCCGGCAGACTCCCTGTTGAACATGGAGCCCCACCTGGGGCTCTGTCTCATAACCCTGAGATCATGACCTGAGCTAAAACCAAGAGTTGGGCACTCAACTGACTGAGCCACCCAGGCGCCCCCCATCTCTTTACTTTTTTTTTAAATTTAATTTTTTCCTCCTCTCTATTCTTCATATTGGGTACTTGCTGTCGATCTGCCCTCAGACTTACTGATTCTTTACTTTGTCATCTCCATTTTGTTACTAAGTCCATTTTTTTTATTCTAAATATTTTATTTTGGGGGTGCACCTAGGTTGCTCAGTGATAAAGCAACTGCCTTTGGCTCAGGTCAGGATCCTGGGGTTCTGGGATCGAGTCCCACATTGGGCTCCCCGCAGGGAGCCTACTTCTGTCTCTATGTCTTTTCATCCTCTCTCTCTGTCTCTCATGAATGAATAAATAAAATCTTAAAAAAATATTTTTTGTTTTTAAAACTTTCATTTGATTTTAAAAAAATTATTCCTTTCCTGAAATTTCCTTTTTTTTTCCCATTTGTTCCAAGCATATTTACTCTACTTAGTATAGTTATAATGGCTATTTTGAAGTCCCTTAAAGTAATTATAGCATTTTGGTCATCTTACTTGTTGTAGATCTTTTTGTTTGAGATTTGGTCACAATTTTCTGGCTCTTCTTAAGTAATTTTGGATTGTCTCCTGGGCATTTTGAATTTCATGTTGTGTGGTCTCTGGATTTTGTTTTACTGCCTCTAATATTGTTGGTATTTTCATTTTACCAGGCAGCTAATGTCATTACCTTCAGATAGCATCTCTCATTCTGCAGTGATTCAGCTGCTCATATCTCATTTCTGATATTTAAGTTTTAATGGCAATCTTCTTTTAGCCTTCCTTGTTCATACATGGCTGGCTTATTCTGGGCTTATTCATAGAATCAGGTGATCTTTTGACTCCCTCTTTTATGGTATTTATTTCTTAGACTTCCGTGGCTGTCCTTGCATTGAGATACTTGCTATCTGATCCAGAAGTACAGCTGCTTTCCCCACTGTGATTTTAGCTGCCCACCTGTCTTTGGGCTCCACCTCTGGCATCTTCTGGGTAAAACCACCTGTGAGGGAGTGGATCTGGATTTACTGGTCACTAATCTGTGTGCTTCAGGCCTTGCCTACACTCTAAAACTTGTGGAGTTTCTTAACTCCTTAGAACCATCAGATAGTTTGTGTTGTTAGCATTCTGTCCAAACTTTATAGCTGTTATTTGTAAGAGATTTGGTTTGTTAGACACTTATTACTTCATACCAGAAGTGTATGAATTTAAAAGAAAAATCTGTAGTTTATTTAAAAAAATACTTCTTTTCTGAAGGCATTATACTCATTGTGGGAAATTGGGAGGGGTTAATAAATTGTAATGAATGTGAAAAAATCACCTTTAATTCACATTAACATTTTGATATAATTCTTTTAGTATTACACAACTGCATGTGCTATACATAAGATTTAAAAATTTGCTTTTGCCTTAAAATTACCTGAGAAGTGTTTGCAAATACTATGAAAATATTCTTGGTAGGTATTTTTATACCAGTGTAACATTCTGTATGTATGCACAGAATATTTTATATCACTTTCTTAATGCTTCTTGCATTAGTTGGTTCCCACTTTTACTTTCTCATATGGATGGCCTTGTGGTGGATGTCTTTATATACATTATGGTGCCCTTTCATATTATTTCTTTGGCATGCTAGAAG
The DNA here is from genome assembly GCF_053574225.1 of Canis aureus. Taxonomy (NCBI): domain Eukaryota; kingdom Metazoa; phylum Chordata; class Mammalia; order Carnivora; family Canidae; genus Canis; species Canis aureus. The sequence goes on along the minus strand of NC_135611.1, from coordinate 5,111,399 downwards.
TAGAAACATTAGATTTCAAAGTGAATGGTGATATTTGAAGTTGCTCTTATATAAAACTAAATTACTTTTTAGGGGGCACCTGGGTGACTCAGTCAGATGAGCCAACTCTTGGTTTTGGCTCAGGTCATGATCTCATGGGTCATGAGATCAACCCCCATGTGATCCCCACATTGGATACTGTGCTCAGTGGGGAGTCTGTTTGAAGATTCTCTTCCTCTGCCTCTCCCCCTACTCATGTGCACACACTCTCTCTCTTATAAATAAATAATTCTTTAAAAAATTGCTTACTAGAAAGTCTGATCTATTTGACACTTGTGAGAGTATTCTGCTTATTGCACTTTCCAACCATTAGCGTTAGAGTTTTGATGTTTTCTCATTTTATGGATGGGAACTCTCCTAACTTGTTTTTAATTAACTATTTTGGTCAAACTTTTTCATACCATTTAAAAAATTTACATCTACCTGTTTTAAAATGATTTATGTTCTGTGCCTATTAAATATATATTTCATTCTACTTGTTTAACTGATTCTAAAATTATTTTTATGGTAGGTGAGACAGAACCTAATTTCATACCTGTAAAATTATTAACAATGAAAATAGTTTCTTCACTGTCTCATTTCTTTTTTATTATTTCCCTGAGTATCTTCATGTTTGCTAAGTCATTTACTCTTATCTAGTAATCTGAAGTTTGCTAAACTTGATGGAGTGTAAGCAGTAGAATCTAATTGAAAACAAAATAATTGGACTTGGATTGAGACTTAATAGCAGCTTCAGCTTCTTACAATTTTTAATATAGGGCTTAGAGAGGTTATTTTCCTTTCTTATAAAATGGAAAACTGCTTTCTTTTCACTTGGACATTTTCATATATGGTTTCATATTTGAGAAGGTGTTATCTAACTGGAAAATATAATATTTTAAGTAGTGTTCATTAGTTTTTTGGTGAAAATATGATTTGTTAATGATACAAAACTGATGCTTTCTTCCTCCGTGAGGAAACTTCTTTTGTGGGGCAGTCCATTGGCACACTCATTGGGTGTTGATTTTTACTCGGATCCTTCTGTGGCTGTGCAATGTTTTGGATGTTCTCTTAGGAATGAGGGAGAATTGGAAGGGTCTTTTACTCTGCTCTACTTCTGTGGACAGTTTGTTCTCCGTCATTTGGAGGATAGTAGTGAAGTAATGATAATACTTTATGTACAGTATGTTTTTATGTAGAGCTCTTGTTCTGTGACATGAATTGAGACCTCTCTTCACTGAAGGTTCATCGCACCTCATTCTCTTGGGTCCATATTGTTTAACACTGTGTTTTCTTTGTCCAAGAATCATGGCTAAGGGTGTGTTTAATTAGAAGACACCATGATGGATCATCTCATTAAACAGGAGTGATTCCAGCTAATACCTCACATACTATATTTGCTGTGTGGAGAGTTGTATAGGACTGACCACTAAGTCTGAATCATTAGAGCCAATAATTTATGTATAAGCCTGGGGATACTGTGCATGGAAAGAATAACTTTACCTTTGAAAATCACATTGAAAAGCAGAGCAAAATATTAAGATGCATAAACCAAATTACATGGAAAAATGAGGCCGCAGTGTATATTGGGAAAGAATTTCAGAATATGTGTAGATATGTTGACTTTAATTTACCCATCAGGGAATTTTATTAACATGCTGTGTTTTGCTACCACTGGCCTTTTTCGTCAGGTATTGTCAATTATCATGTACCCTATAGAAGGAGTTAAAGCAGGGCCCGCTCAGAGACCCTAATGTGGCTGGACCTTGAGTTATAAATCATTCACTATTTAATTAATGCACATTAATTCTCAAATTCATAGGGAAATACTCAAATCTTAATCTTATAGAAATCCCTACATTTTAGATTCCTTATACTCAATGTTGGAACTTGCCATTTAACTATTACTTAGCTATTTATTCTTTAAAGAAAAGGCCAGTTGTGAGTATTTTACATGGTCCTTGGCATTTGTGGTATTTTAGTCCATCTTTTTGGGGGTGAGTAGAAATTCTAGTCATTTTATAAGGTAGAAGTCAATTCCTAGAGAAACATAGGGATTTTACATTTTCTACATTCTTAATAGGAAATAAGGATCATTTACCATTTATAAATTCATTATTCACAGTTAAGATTAATTTACTCAGTATCACTCTACAAACATTAGTTTTCTTTTATGTGCCAAGCACTGAGCCAAGTGCAAGGAATACCAAAACAGATGAAATGTGATTTTCGCCCTTCCTTTTGGGACCTAGAGGAGAAACATTTAAATCACCATGAAAAGGGCAATGATTAGTGGAGGCTTCAGATAGGATGTCAGACTTGAGGTCAAGTTCACCCCCAAAACTGAGGTGAGAAAAGGCTTATTAAAAGGGGAGTGCGAGAGGGCATGGTTCTGGAAGGATTTAAGATTCTTGAGCTCCAGGATTTGGTGTTCTGCTATTGCCTTCTCTTAACTGGGAACCTGGGGCCAGAGGTATTTTTGGCAATTCACAATTGATTGGATTTTAGGAAGCATACATGTTGCGTGTACTAAGTCTTAATTCAGGTAGTCTCTGGGGTAGCATCCCAATCTAATTATTGCTCTTTCTGTGCTACAGATGAACACTCAACATAGGTGGGTAAATGAAGTTTCTGAAAAGCCTCATGTTAGTTCCAGTCCGGTTTCCCCTCAAATGATTTTAAAAAATGTAATGTTCAGTTTTTATTACTTTTCAGATTTCAGGATTTTGGATAAGGGATTGTGAACCTTACTGGAACATACATTGGTAGGGAAATGAGAGTGGAGATGTAGATGGATAGCAAGTTACCAAGTGGGCAGGTAAGCAACTTAGAATTTGTCCTGTGGGTGATGGGGAGTCATTGAAAGTACTGAGTAGAAAATGCACTTGAGGATGGACTCTTAAAAGGTTGATGAGCAGAGGAATAGAGAAGCTCAAGCAGGACTTCTCTTTAAAGGCTTTAATTGCCTATGATGGGCAGAGATTAAGAGGTTGAAACTCCAGGTAAGGGCTTTTTGCTGCTGTGTAGTGGGGAAATAATGAAGGATGGGAGAGCCAATATAGTGGTGAGACTAGACATAGCCTATGCATCGAAGAAACATTGGTAGAAGCTCTAAGATTTGGCAGTTACTTCAATGCAGGGAAATAGAGCAGATAAGCAGGTAAAGGCAGTGTAGAAGTTCAAAGTGACCGATTTGGAGAATGTTTAGAAAGTCAAGGGTGAGGAGATTAGAATGTTAGGTTTTGAAAATTTCATGAATGAGAAGACGTTTTGTGAGATGGACCTTCACCTGTCTCTGATGTTTAGGATTGAAGGACAATTGGTGGCTGTGTGACCCAAAGGGAAGAGTGCTAGTCTGGGGTTAGCCCAGGCCCCCTGTCTATCTGTCTGTACCTGTTTTTTACTTAGTTTTCCTAACTTAGGAATTAGTACACACCCTCTAAGGTTCCTCCTCATGTTGATTTCCAGTATGTTCAGTTCTCTAAATCTATCATGTCCATGTTGATGGATCATCTATCTCTGTTTAGCAAGGGAGATGTAAATGAAGCAGCTAGAAAAGCCTCTGGAGTTTGTCTGAAAGGTGAGGATCTGATCTCCTAGAGATGCTAGTTGAAGTTCTGGGGAGGGAATGTGGTTGTATAAGTGGAGAGCGTAGTGTGAGAGAGTTCTCTCTGTTCACAGCCTGGATGACCAGGGACACAGAGTGTGACCAGGGACACAGAGTGTATCAGAGCAAGGCAGGAGAGTGAAAATGGGGAAGACATAAAGTAAACTTATGACCAGAGAGGGCCCTGAGGATGTCACTATAGCCAGCAACATTGACTGGTCATGAACTTTAAAAAACAAAAATAAGGAAGAGGTGTTCTCCGGAAGCCTTTTACTCAGCCCTGTGTTTTCAGCATGCTTCTATTTACTGTTCTGTCTGTGGTTTCTGTGCATTGTTTTTTCTCCCCATGCTTTTTCAGAAGGAAGTATTCTCATATAGGTGCCAGGACAGGTTTGGATTTGAATACAGACCCTAATCCAAACTGCTGGTTCACTACAGTGTTTTCATCTAAGTGCCAGGACAGGTTTGGATTTGAATATAGACTGTAATCCAAACTGCTGGTTCACTACAGTAGTTCTGTGGTCAGTGCCCAGTATTAACTTTAGAGGTAATTTGTGGTTCTGCTGAAATGAGGGTGAGTGAATTGCCATTATGAAGGGACCCAGTGGAGGGGGAGGCCCAGCAGCAATTTGGTACTAAGCATTTATATCAGTGTTTATTGGACATCTGCCCAGGACTTGGGGGAGGGTTTTCAGGAGAGGAGAGTCTTCACTCTCTTACTCTCGCTCAAAGCTTGTGTCTCTGTTTTCTTTTTCTTTTTTTTTTTTTTAAGATTTTATTTATTCATCAGAGAGAGAGAGAGGCAGAGACACAAGCAGAGGCTAGAAACAGCTCCATGCGGGGAGCCCAACATGGGACTCGATCCCCGTCTCCAGGATCACACCCTGGGCTGAAGGCGGCGGTAAAACGCTGAGCCACCAGGGCTGCCCTTGTGTCTCTGTTATTGGTGGTGCTTGTGAATTGGTTTTTCTGCTAGAAGAATGGTTTGAATATTATGGGTTCTTCTGTTCTAGATGCTCTAGGGAAGAAAGATGAAATGTGTATTTTTCATCACATGTGCTTTGTTTGTCTCATTTGTTCATTTACTATGAATTTAGTGTATATTTTGGGCGAGGACCCAGACTGTGTAAAATATGTTAGATACAGTGGGCATGGGGATATGGATTAAACAAAGTCATTAATAAGATATGTGTTAACAAGATATCACTGTGGTGTACAAAGGTTATATGCATATAGTTGCCTTAAAAAACTTCTGAATCTATTGATTTTAGGCCTGGGGTATTTTCTTAGTATTCAATAAAAACATGAGCAAAAATGGAAAGAAATATTTTTAATATGAGTTTTAGAAGTAGTCCTAAGAGGATAGAATTTAGAAAGTCATTATTATTGTGATATTTTTGATGGGCAGAGTTCGTAGAGGTAATTTAATAGTAACGTGTGTGTGTGTGTGTGTGTGTGTGTGTGTGTGTGTAATGCTTTGAAGTTCTGAGTGGCCTCTTAGAAGGTGATACTTTTTAAACAAATGTCGTTTTCTTTGGTAGGATTGGAAAGTCCTGTTTGCTGGGGAATGATGCAATCCTCACTCAGTAGATGCCTACAGACCACAGTGCACAGGCCCTGCTCTCGGGGCTGATGGACAGCATCCGTCAAATAAAGCACAGGACCCTGGCCTCTGCTGCCTTTTGAGGCTATGATAGGAAAGCATGTGTCGGACTTGACGTGGAATTTTAGTGTTAGGGAGCTTTACGGGTTACAGTTTTAATGTTCTCCTGTTGTTTTCTCATTTTCTCTCTATAGCTTCTCTAGTGTGAATATTTTCTGAAATGCAGATTAGTTTGCATTACTGGTCAGGATGAAAATGCAGGAAATACTCATTGTCTCTGAAACACTTGCACCCTGACAAATCATTCATATTGACCCTTTTGCCTTTCCCCCTTGACTAGCAATCCCAGTTGGTCATGTGTTCTTCAGTTCCCTGAACTGGCTGCTGCCTTTCACGGAGCTTGTCTGTCTAGATTTACATTCACTTCCTTGAGGTTGAGTTCGCAACCACTTTTCGTTTTGCTGTCACTGGTAACTTTTTTGACCTTGCCCTTTAGTGGTATTGTGTTGAGCATTGATTACATGTAATGGAGTTTAAGCGTTGCCCTGTACTGTACTTCAGAGACCACTGGCAACTTCGATCTTTGGCTTAAGTTCTTGTTAGTCTATACATGTATTCATTTTTTCACTCTTCTCTGAAGGGTTCCTTAGGGTAATGGGAAGAATGATGCATTATGTCAGAAGTTGTTCCAGTGTAGATACATAGGAAGGGATCATTGAAGTACGCACTGGTCCCTTGTTTGTAAAGTGGAAGTTCAAGGACGAATAAGTCAGAAACATTTACCTTAAGAATCACTTTTGAGGGGTGCCTGAGTGGCTCAGTTGGTGAAGCATCTGCCTTCAGCTCAGGTCATGATCCCAGGGTCTTGGGATAGAACCGTAGTTGGGGTTCCCTGCTCAGGGGGGAGTCCTCTTCTCACTTTGCCCCTCTCCCTGCTTCTGCGCATTCTCTCTCTCTCCCTCCCTCTCTCTCTCTCTCTCTCAAATAAATAAATAAAAAAATCTTACAGAAAAAGAGAATCACTTTTTGATCTTTGTTTAACGATATTTGAGGTTTGTTTTCCTGGCTAACTTGTTTGTTAACCTAAGTTATAAAAGAACTTACATTTAAGTCTTAATTAATGGGCTGTGACATCTCTTGCTCTCTTTCTTTCTCTTCCTCTGTAAGGTAAACAGAACATTCTTGATGATTTTCTTGATAGCTTATAGGACAGTCTTATTTATTGACCTATTTTTTTCATACCTAGAAGACCTCAAAAAATGTGTTGCTTTTTTTGCGTAGTGTAAATTCCCAATAAAAATCTAGAATCAGTGTATTTTTGGGCATTGATTTAGCAGTTAATGCAAAATAGTGGAAATACAGATGTTTTTAAATAGTTTTTGGGTCAATAGAAGTAGATGTCTATGAACATTACATTAAACAAATCATTAAATTTGTTCAAAAGAGGATGGGCTGCTTTATAGAGTGTTTCCTGTACCTGAGGAAGAGGGTACCTGTGTTAGATGTAATTCAGGGCAGTCATTTATGGAGCTGAACTAGTTGAATAAAACCCCATTTGCTTCTGATTTGAAATTCTGTAAGTTGTTCAGTTCATTGAGTTTTTCTTTGGTAAGTTTATAGATTTGGACAAAGTCAAACAAAATGATCACCTCCTTCTAATAAGTGAACAAAAGCAATTTTGTCCTTATTTCTTGGAGTGAAATTTATTAGCCTCTTGAGGCTAAACCTACTTATGAAATACACATTTTCAGGGAGAGAGCAGAGTTATAGGTGAGTGACTCCATCTTGAGTGTACAGAAGTGGGTCCCTGGGGGATGGGGCCAACTGTCCAGATCTGGGTCCAAAAACATAGGTGATCCTGAGATTACCAAAGATTACCAAGGGATAGGAAATGTAGAACAGGTGCTACATCCTAGAGTAGGATTAAATCTGCAGGGTTACCTTATCCAAAGCTCTCATTTTATGGATAATGATGCTGGGCCTTGGGATGCCTGAGGGGCTCAGTGGTTGAGTGTCTGCCTTGAGCTCAGGGCGTGACTGGGTCCTGGGATTGAGTCCTGCATCAGGCTCCTGCAGGGAGCCTGCTTCTCCCTCTGTGTATCTCTCTGCCTTTCTCATGAATAAATAAAGATTTTTTTCTTTTTTTTTTTTCTTTTATAAAGATGCTTTTTTTTTTTCTTTTATAAAGATGCTGGGCCTCCTAGAGGCAGAAAGAACAAATAGCAGTCACAAAATAAGTGGTTTGTGTTAGAACAGTGGAGTCCTGTGTGAAAACCTCTCAAGTGCTTCCCTTAAGACTTTCATAGTTAGCTGTATCTGTAATACAGATAGATAATATTTAGAACTTAGCTTAAATCTAAATAACAGAGCCATTTTGAGGACATCTTCTGAAAAGCAGTGGAACACCTTGAGACTTTTAAACATTCTGGGTCTTGTTGAAATTACTCATGCAGACTGTCTTGTGCTTCCAAAGCAACATTTGTTTTATTTTTCCTTTTCTCTTTAAGAACAGAGTAAGCAGAAGTGCTTCTGAAAGCGTTTACCTAGCCTTTGGACTTTGGCGCTAAGGTTTCCTGGTATTGTCTAGTAGACATTGAAAAATCCCATTCCAGAGTATCAGCAGAGGCTTGTTATTAAAGAAATAGGTGTTAACCATCTATAAGACATGACTGTCCATTTCTAAGCCACTACTAAAGTAGTCCTTCTTCCTTTCTCAACAAAACAAAGTGTCTTAATGGCAATTGTCAAATTAGAAAGCAAGATTTAGCTTGGATATCTACCCGTTCATCTTATCCCCCAGTGGGTAGTCAAGAACTGATTATAAATGCATTATAATTCTTACAGAATTTTATTGAATCTCTTAATAGTGAACATTTTTATTTTAAATGTATATATAAATGATTACTCTTTTTTTTGTTTTTCAAAGTTAAAAAGATTTTAAGGTTTTTATTTATTTTTTTCATCGTCACAGTATTTACTCTTCTCCATGTGTGTTTAAATTATATTTTCATTTTTAAAAAAGAATCCGAGTGTTTACAGTATGTAATATTTAGAAATATATTCAGTATGTAAATTGGGTAATTTTAAAATCTGTATAATTAAATGGGTTTAATTTTTAATCAATTTAGTTTTCTATACTATTTCTGTGTAGATCAGTCCAAACATTGAAATAGTTCCAAAGTTAAACAAGATTTACTCTATTTCAATTTAAATGTAGGAGTTACACATTAGGCTTATGGTTCAACACATTTTTCTGCTTCAAGTCAAAAATGTTTGTTAAATTATCAATTAAAATACTAGTTTTTATCTCTATGACTTTTTTTTTTACAAGACATAATAAGCAAGGTAATTTAAAGTTACCTAATGTAGTTTTAAATTACTGCATTAGAAATGTGCTTTATGCACTTGATTAGCGTATGGAAAAATTGAAATGCTGCAATAATTGTAAATTACAATATATGATACTCAAACCTCTCTCTGTACTAAGCACTCCTAACAAATTGAAACACTTTAGCAACATTAAATCATTCAGGGTACATATGAACAGAAACTTAATATTATTCTTCAATTTTTTTATTAAAGGATTTTTTAAATTTATGAAGTAACCACTACTAATTTCTTAATGTTACTGCCAGTCCACTTTCTCTCTTTCCCCGTCATCAGAATAAGAAAAGCTATACTAAGAAAATACCAATTAGAAAATCTAGCATGTTGTCCTCGAATTTTCTTATTTCCACCGAAGAGTCTGGAGTGTGAGCAGCATCTGGGACGCGCGCTCTGTAGTGATGCTCAGCGGCTTCCATCTTCTGTGATACGTGCATGTCTTTTGTCACCCACAATCATGTTCCTGCCCGTGAGCCTGTGCTATTGGAAGTGAACTGTGCGCTTTGCTGCGGGTCAGCTTTCATGGACAATTAGTGTCGTAACAGGACTTTGGTCACAAGTTGTCTCGAGTGTTTACCATAAAGACCTCATCTTGTGGTCGAGCAGCCCTGTTCGGGAGCTTTATCTTGTGTGAAGCGTTTCACGTTAGCCTTTTCTTGGAGATGAGTCAGGCAACTGCTCCTCTCTCCAGGCTTGGCATCATTCTGTGTGAGAAGCCTTAGGCCCTTCACATTTCCTGGATATTTTTTTCTCCCTTTGCTCATCGTGTTTGCTCTTGTCCGCTCTCGGTAACTGTCAGAGCCCACATCGGTTTATTCTTCTGACAAGAATGGAAAGCGCTGTCTTCCTGCTGTTTGGCTCTGTGTCAGTATCGACAAGTCGTGTGTGTTTGACGCCCTGTGAGGTGACTGGTTCCAGCAGTCTGCAGAAGCCAACCAATAAATCTTCAACGTCACTCCACGTACTGCCACTTGATTGCTCTTTTTACCCTAATCTCCCCATGGAAACAAACACTGCAAAACAAGGTGCCCCTCACTCCTCTAAAAACACCCCATCATTTTGCAGGTCCTTGAAAAGGTAGACTCCTGCACCTCTGCGGGCCTTCTAACATTGCCCAGAGATGCCTGAGGAAACCTGTGTAGTTTTAGTGTGTTTCATTTTTCTTCGACCCTTCTCTGGCTTTTTCTTTTGGAAAGTTGTTTCTATGCATGGTGACAGATTTAAAGCAAAAATTATCTTTAAGATAGTTGTGTTTTTTCCATAGGCACTTGATCTTTTATAGATGGCTTTAATTTGGAAAGAGACTGCATTTCATTGGTATCTTTAGATATTTAAGAATGATATTTTTAGGCACCAGGAAATAAATGGAATGTCTTCACCTAGGAGAGAATAAAAGTACACACATTCTCACAGTTATGTGTCAGTGTTTTATATGTGTATAAATATGTAAAAACATCAGTCATATATTATATATATAATATATATATAAAATATATATATTTTACATCAGTCATATATTATATATATAATATATATATAAAATATATATATTATATATATAAAATAATTTACCCTTGTAGTTTTCCTCCCAGGTAAATTTTATTTAAAATTAGTAATTCCTTAGCAGGCAATGATTCCAGTTTATAAAAGGCCCTGGATTGAATAGATTCATGGAAGACGTGACTTTATATGTCCCAGTTTGACATATACAAACAAGGTTGGCATTTAGGTCTGCCATTTGAGTTTAGGAATATTACTGAAATGATTTGTCTCATTATTATTTTTGGGATAACTTCTAAGATACTATAGATTTATTTTCTTTCTAGAACAAGAATGATCTTTTTTTTTCTCTCATAAATTTTCATAAGTGAGTATTGAATATATTGTCCTTCACATGTTGGCCAGGTCCAGCAATAGGACATTAGTTGATATGGAATTAACATTTCTATTTAGCCAGTGGAAACCACAGACGTATTTTCCTTTAGTCTTTATTGTAAATTTAAAAAACAACCCTGTTAAGGAGGAATACTATAGATGTTTTAATAATTTGGTTTTCTTGTGATTCACCAACTCTTAAATTGGTAGTTGTTTTTGATGCCTACTTTTTATATTCGAAGGCTTTATGTTATGCAGTGTGTAGAATATTTTCTGTGACCTATTATATTTTTGTTCCATGCCTACTCACTAATGCAATTAAGATGGGCCAGTGGGCCTCATTTTAGTTTAGTAAGTACACTCACTTTAAAATGGATATGTGCTAAAGGAAGAGATAATTCATTTCAGTTGTGAGAACTGTAAGCCATGATAAATGATTTTCCTTTACAAAATTCCCCATCTCTGAGACAGTATTAGTTTTTACTTTAATTACCGGCTGCCGTAATGTTTCCTATCCATAACTGTCGACAGAATAGACTGTTCCTGAGCAGAGGGTATGGCCTGTTTACTCAACCGTTGCGAAGAGTGCCCAAGTTCTACCAAGTCTGAACTGCTGCACAGGAGAGTGTCCTTCATTTAAATATTTAAATATTAATGTTTAATTGTACAGGCAGAAAACTTCAATGTCATTTTAAGGATACACAACTTTACCCGAGAGTCTTTGTCCATTACAAACTTTAGGGCCTTGTCTTGCATCTTCACGTCAGTTGGAAGGATTCAACTTTGCGGCCATATTGGAAAGTTGAAGCGTTTTCATCTTTTTATTTTCTTTTTTCCTGTCATGTTAAAAACAACAACAGAGGAGCTGTTGTCAAGGGTGGCTCTCTCAAAAATGGCTTAGTTGACATTAGCTGAAAATGAGCAGAACGACACTAACTACTAATTGATTACAGTAATTACCAGTCTTTGGCTAGTTTGTATTGGCAAAGTCTATGTACTCCTGGAATAAATGTGAACTTGCAGAATGCAAAGAAAAGGTCACTCTCATTTGCATGATAGGCTTCATTAGAATATGCTAAGGACGAGACCTAGTGTTTTATGACTTCAGGTGATGAATAGCTACCGTATTACTCTGCTACATGAAAGCGTGTCTCAGTCACCGTAATTTACATGCTCCTTTTTTTTTTTTTTTTTTTTAATTCCAAGAAAAATCTTTTAGGTTATGGCGATCGAGGAGCTTATTGTGTTTTGGACTGAATTATTTTATTAGTATCTGTGCTCTTTGAAAATAGCAGAGTCTTGTAGGTAGAATTATTTTGAAGGATACTTTTAATGGCAAGATTAGAATAATTATAAAGCTTTTTCTACATCAGATCTTCTAGTATTATAACTTTTGTCAGTCATAAAAGAAAATGGTTTTTTAGTGGTTGTTTGAATAAAATATAGGTTAACTCCTTGGAGCTTTAATTTTAGATTTTAGCTTACAGTTTTTAGTATGCAGTTGACTTATTACCTACTGAGCTTTATTGAATCCTAGAATACATTGATTTTCACTTTAAAATAATGCGATTTCATCACTTCATTAATTTTTTCTCTTAACATTTATGCTTAATTAGTACCATTTCTGCACTGAGATTTTTTAAAATATAAAGCGTGGGTATCGCTGTTGTATAATGCCCATTTTTACTGAAAACCAGGACACACAGGATGCCTTTGTTAGTTGTTTCTATCGCATTTGTTTAGTGTAAAAGTTGTGGGGGTTATGCAGAAATAAAAATAATTCTCTGTAACCTATATTTTTAAAGTTAAGAATTATGTTTCCCATTATACAAATGTTCTCATTTATGGTCTCTGATCATATAGTGATAGCTACTATTAGCTGTCATTATCCTTATATTCTCATTATGAGAGAAAAATACTCTTGGCTCCTAAAAGTATCTTTATAAGAAGTATCAGCTCCTAATTAGCAGTGACTGTAATCTGTTGGAACACAGGGTTAACACTTCCTGGATATGTTGCTATTATAAAGTTTCTTCATCTTTGAGAAGCTACCCCTGCTAGTATAACTATGTAGAGAATGAAAAAGTGGAGAGTTTTTTCTTTTATCAAATATGGTTTTGTAATGAAATTGTACAATGAGCTTGCACAAGCTTTTTAAAATATCATTGCTGCCACTGAATAGGTCTGTAATTTATTTATTCAGGAATCTTGGAGGCATTTTTGATTTATTTGTTTTTAGAGAAGTTTTGTTAAGCGAGATAATGAGCAGAGCTGGTGTTAATCATTTACTGTGCAACTCTAAAGAATGAAAATTTTGCATATCTTTAGCACTGTTGGGGAAAATAAATTCACTCAATGCTAATGGTCTGTTGGTATAATTTAAAAAAATACTATCTTACTCTGGAGAAATGCAATATACTCTTGTGTTTTGCTAAAAGCTAAACTAATCAATATGTAATTATACATTTATATGTACATATGTATTAAGCAATCATGATTATTTGTTATCTGTAGAGATGAAAAATTAATTTGTTGGTTAGTGCCATAGGTGACTACTGTACTTTCTGATATATACCTCTAGGTGTGTGTGTGTATATATATATATATATATATATTTTTAAGGTGTATATTTTCAACAAAGAACCACAGGTGTGTGTGTATGAGTGTATATGTTGTGTGTACCCACGTGCACATATTTATATACTCATATGCATGTGTAAGCATATATGAGAATCACAGACAGTTTTTTGTGGCTATTACAATTTGGAGTAATACTGCTTTTTAAATTTTTAGGGAGAGGTACATATTCTAGATTTAAAATAATCCTAATAAAATTAATTACAGGCATTTATAATATTAATTATGCGTGATAGAGAATCCTTTGCTATACGTTGTATATTTGAGAGCATTTAAATATCTGTTCAAGAAATTCATTGATGGTTTTCTAATGTATAATAAAGGCAAGTTTATTTCAAAATCTCTAACTGGACTTTAAACAGAATTTTATGGTAGTTGGTTGGATTTCCTTAAAATCTGGTTGGAATTATGAAGATAAGTGTTATATAACACAATACAAAATTGATATTTGAAGATGGGTTAAAAGATACTGTACAATGGTAACCATGTCTTAAGTTGAATGAGTGTCTTTTTTTAGTGTTCACTATTTGATTAAGAAGGGGAATTTAGACTTTGTTTTCCATTTGGCTCTTTTATATGAATAGAATAGTGCAGAATTTGTACTGTCTGCATGAACACTGAAAGGTGAATGCTGGAGTTTCTTAATGTATTTTCAGGTGTTTCGTAGAAACCCTAAGTTATTTTAAGGAGATTTGAAAAGACATATGAACTCCTCCCAAGTAAAGTGAATATCTGCTATTATCAAGTTATAATTTAAAAGCCCTCACATATTTGCATGGCACTTTTTTCTGTGAAAATATTAATAAGTTACTAGAATTTTGAGACATACATTCATTGTAATTTTACTTCATGGTATATTCATTGCATTTATTTAGACTTAGTGTAGACCAAATAATCATATATGATGTTCGATCATATTAGTGGCCATTAACATGATAGTTTGTCCTGGCCCTGGTATCATAAAGTATTTTCTGCATTTCCATGAGATTAGTAGAAGGTCATATCTACTTACTGTTAAATGGAAAGCGTTTTTATATCTCAGTTTTTAGAGCTGCTTGCTTCTCATTTCTTTGGTACCAAATATGTTTTTTTTCTAACCACAAAGTGCATATAAGTTCTCTGATTAATATTTTCTGTTGCTAAAGTATTCACATCCCTGAAGCTATGGTATGTACCAGATTATTGGTTTGAATATTTGAATTTAGGATTATCTAGGAGGAAATCCTTAGAAATTTTACTGCTTCATTAGTAATGCCTCCTCCCTGGGCTTCTGGACATACTCTCCCCATCCCAGTGGGAGCTGGTGAGGCAGGGGTTGGGAGGGAGAACCAGAGCATTGATGAAGCCCTGAGACCTTCTCTCAGCTCTAGTTACTAGAGGATCAGCAGGTAGAAATCATGCATCGAAGAACATGTTTCTCTTGGCAGCAACTGAAAAGTAGGTGCTTTTGTAAACAGGTGTCCTTTCAGAAAACATTCTGACATTAGGGCTCTGCCTTATTTTAAAAGCTCATCTCCAGCTTAACTTAGAGGGAGAACATGCTTCTGACAACTCTTTTTCAGTCTGGGTTAATATTCCTGGAAGGAAGAACATGATTATAATACTATTCACTGAACTTAATTAAGTCCAAAAATACACTCTGAAGGAGGACTCACACCAATTATAAAACTTTGTAACTTGGTCCAACATGTTTTAAGTTTCTAGGAATCAAAAACCACACATGCTTATTTAAAAATAAAAATGAGGGACGCCTGAATAGCTTAGTGGTTGAGCGCCTGCCTTTGGCTCGGGGTGTGATCCTGGATTCCCCGGATTCCCGGGTTCGAGTCCCACATCGGGCTCCTAGCATGGAGCCTGCTTCTCCCTCTGCCTGTGTCTCCGTCTCTCTCTCATGAATAAATAAATAAAATATTTAAAAAAATAATAAAAATGAAGAAAGTAGAATGTGGAGAATTAAAAGAAACGGCTTTTATGATATTCTGAACACTGAATTAAAGGAAAGTCTGTATATATAAAAATAGGTATGGGGCAGCCCCGGTGGCGCAGCGGTTTAGCACCGCCTGCGGCCCAGGGCGTGATCTTGGATACCCGGGATCGAGTCCCACGTCGGGCTCCTTGCATGGAGCCTGCTTCTCCCTCTGCCTGTGTCTTTGCTTCTCTCTCTAGCTATGTCTCTATGAATAAATAAATAAAATCTTTAAAAAAGAAAAAAAAATAGGTATGACGCCCAGAATGCCATTAAGGACTTTATTGTTTATTTGTTGTTTGTTTATTGAACTTTGTATTATGATAGTTTTTATAGAGCTTTAGTTTAGAATATATTATATAAATATTCTGGGCAAAATATGAAATATGCTGTATTAGCTTTCTGTGGATGCTGTATCAAACTACTACATACTTGGTGGCTTAAAATAACAGAAATCCATTTTCTTGTGGTTTTGGAAGTCGTATGTTAGACTTTGGCATCACTTGGCTAAAAACAAGATGTGGGCAGGGCCACACTCCCTCTGTGGCTGCTGGTAGCCCTCAGCTGTGGCCACCTTGCCTCAGTCCCCACTTCCTTGTTCCCTGCCACATCCTCTTTTATCTGCTGCATCTCTCTCTGCCTCTCTGCCCTCTTAGGGCCCTCTCTCTGATAACCCAAGTGAATCTTCCAATTTTGTTATTGGATCCCTAATCCAATAACATCTCCAAACCTTCCCCCCCCCTTTAATTTGGCTGACATTTTTGGGTTTCAAGGATTAGGACTGGGTATATGGTGGTGGCCCATATGCCCTCTAGGATGTGTATGTGCCCTTGTCTATGTCTTGCCTTGCACGATTTCTGCCTTGCACATTCAGTCCAAAGAACTAAGAAGATGCTTTATAAGCTTGTCTCTCTCATGTGCATAGGGGATTGTAGAGATTGGGTGGAGGACAGCTTTGTCAGTGCCTGTATGCAGCTTCAGGGCAGAGTCCAAGAGTAAAGGATGGCAGTTTTGGGGAGAAATTGATTCAGGCACTCCCCTTGTAGCAATGTCTTACCCCTTCTTCAGCACAGACAGATCTTTAGACTTCCTTGTTGGCAGGTGAATAGTTACTAGGGTAGACTCTGGGGCTTCCCCTAGTAATCTGGTCTCTCCTCTCCCCAGTACCAACACTGAAGTAGTAACCCTATGATGTCTCTTTTGGTTTTTCTTCCATTGTGCAAATGTGATTACTGCTGGGATTTGTAAATCAGCTCTGTACCAGTCTGTCACTGTCACTTATTTTCCTGGGGAAAGTTGGCAGAGAACCAGTGTCTTTTTTCAGTATTACTAGATGACAAGCAACTTCATCATAGGAAGTTTGAGATCATCACTGGTCAGGTGATTTAAAAAAAAGTGGCTATGGTACATAAGGCTTAGAAGAGTCATTCACTAGATAATGTGCAAAATTTTAGGTAGTAAATCCATTGAGAAAAATATAAGGATAAATCATTAAGACCTTTTCTACTATCATACTTGGAAAATTTTGTGTGCACTCATGTACACATCCATTTGCGTAAATGTACATTTGTGTATGTGTATATTGTAAAATGTACATGTATATATAAATGTGTATATTCCGATGTACACATGTCTGTTCACATACGTATGCATGCACATGATTTGAAGTTATATAATTACCCTCTAAATTAGCATAAGACAGCCTTAGGATTTAATTAAAATGGGTATTTAGGAGGAGGATATAATGAAAGCTAGTTGTAATCTAAACCATTTATACTATGACCTATCTGAATAAAAATCATGGTGATAAAAAGATGGTAGTCTATGTCAAATCCCAAACCAGGTAAACCAAAACCAGGAATTTTTTATTTATTTTATTTTATTTTTTTAAAGATTTTTAAATTTATTTATTCATAGAGAGAGAGAGAGAGAGGCGCAAAGAGAGAGAGAGAGAGATGAGGCAGAGACACAGGCAGAGGGAGAAGCAGGCTCCATGCAGGAAGCCTGACATGGAACTCAATCCCCAGTCTCCGGGATCACGCCCTGGACTAAAGGCAGTGCTAAACTGCTGAGCCACCGGGCTGCCCAAAACCAGGAATTTTTTAAAGCATTTAAGGGACATTGTAGGGAAGAGGACCCTCATTTTGGGTAGCTTTATTACGACAATAAGGAAACTAGCTCTCTACTCTGCATCCTCATGAATCAACCTTTTAATTATACCTTTACTTCCCATGTGGCCTTTTTCATAGACAATAGCACATGCTAATCAGTCAAATACAAGCATTCTGGTTTATTTGTTTATTTTTTGGTGATATTTATCTAAGTATAAGAGTGTCCTGATTTGTTCATCTTAAAAACATTTTTTTTTAAATCATTTGATCTGATCTAAATACAGCATGAAGTCACATTATTTGGACCAAAGTTACAGAGAACTTGGACTTGAGATTTTCTCTGATGTTGACTTATCTTTAAATTCAGTAATTCCTATCTGATTTTCATCTAAAATATATTCCGTGTATTTTCCATGTCTGATCTGTACATTTCAAACACTAGCAATTTATCTTGGTTGTTAAGCAAAGGCACTTTAATCTAACAATGGGTGGTGCCCCTAAAGTGAAAGCAGCCTCCCTAATACCTGTGTTGGAGGCTGTGAGCACGACGGAGGTGCTGTATAGACTCTGCCACTCTCTGAGTAAACCACCTAGCTGTGTTGTACCTCCAAAGACAGAATTAGGAGTGAGAACCTGGAACAGGGGTACATTGGTGAAGGAGAAGCAGTGTAGTTCTTGTCTGGAATTCCGTACCTGATCGGAAAGCTGAGAGGACAGAAGCAATCCTGACATCCTTTTTGGTTGTATATTATGCTGTGGGACAGTTCTTCTTGTCATCATAGCTTTAGCTCATTAGCTGTGTATGGGAATCAGCTTTTTATTTTCCATCTTCTAACTCTGTAGTTGTTCTAGCAGATAAGAAAGTTGGAAGACTATTTTTAAAAGGTTTCAAGAGAAATTAGAATATTCATAGGAAACATGTGTTTTTATGAAGATACTACTGTGTAAGGCTATCCTATCTTTCCCCCTTACTGTAATATTTGAGAGGACATACTTTCTTCAGTGCAAAAAGAGAATACCACTTAGAAATTAGCAATCTGAAAGAACTGTGAAATACTTGTCCTTCCTCAATATACAGTGAAAAATAATTTACAGAGAGATGAGACTAGTACCTTAATTAGGTTGAAATACATGAAATTGCTGACTTTGACTGTTTTTCCTATAAAAACCACAGTTTTATTTAGTTCAATGTAATATTTTCCAGAGATAGCCTGATTCGTGCTTTATTCTATTTTGAATACCTGTTGACAGTAGTACTCAACTGCACTCGTGGCTTTTCTGTTTAAAGTCAGAAGTCAAAAACGAAAATAACCATCTTCTTGGTGAACCCTTTTATTTTATGAAGAGTGATAGGGTTTTTAAATTTTTTTTCTTTGGTTTAGTCCTCATTTGTAGAATGTAGCTTATGGTGTTTATTCTCGCAGATTTTTCTACTGAAGCAACAGAGAAGCTACATCTCTGCTGTCCTAGCATTTTGTCTGGTGGCGCCTGTTTCTGTCTTGTAAGTGCTGTGGTTTGGATTAAAGATAATGTGGTTACCTTATGCATAGTATGTCTTCAGCATAGTTCATGCTGAATTTAGAATAATTAGAGATATCGAGGTCAGTTAGGGTCTTTATTTTAATTGTTCAGGAAATGGATGATGTAATCATTAAGTAAGGGAACAAAGATGGATAGATAGAGGAGGAGTGACCCAGGGGATGCAGGGCTGAGACTTGCTCACTGTTGACATGAATGTGACTTGGCATGGTGAGAGTTGACTTTAGATTTGTGATTTGTATGCCTTGTTAGAAAGTGGTGTTTTATTAGCCAAGATAGAGAATACAGCAGAAGGAGGAAGTTACAGGGATTAGGGATTGCAGTGTGGGAGAGAAGATGACATGTTCAGTGTTTGTGCTGAATTTACAATGACCGTTGAGTATTCAGATTAGAGATACGTAGCAAGCAGCCGGAAACCAGAGTTGAAAACTTGAAAGATGTGTTTGTCTGTTTGTATGTCATTTTTACATGGTGTGGATATCACCATATAGAAGAATGATATTAAAAAATGAGAACAGCATTTTTTTTTTTCTCTTTGATACTCAGTTTGAAGGAACATGAATGTGTTTGGTCAGGGTTTATGCTGTCATAGAAGGTGTGTGTGTGTGTGTATGTGTGGTTGTGTGTGTGTGTGTACAGGCATACCCATTCTTGTTTAATGTTTTCGCTCATCTTTAGTTAAATATAAGATCATATGATACTCTAAAGTTTTCATATTTATTATATAGGAGATTCTCTCTGAGGTTTTAAATTACTAAATCAGATAAGGACCCTTGTAAGTTTATTTGAAGTATATAATATTCCCTTTTTAGGATAGGTAGTGATAAAATCCTAATAAGTTGTCACTGTTTTAAGATCTCTGAAGTTCCCTAATTGGAATTCATACAGGTATTTTTAATGGAAATAACCTCTTGCAATCTAAAATGTTGTGAAAGGAATTATACTACACTCCGTCTGCCTTTATCTGGAACATTCTGCCTTTTTAGATATTTGTATATTATGCCTGTTACCTCTAAAAGAATAGATATATTATGATTTATTACCTCTTCCTGCTTATAAGATACATTTTTTTTATATTTTAACATTTTTGAAATTGTGATGTGTTTACAGTTAATTGGGGCATTAATTTGATGTTTTTTCACCTTTGGAAAAGATGTTAGTAAATCAATTGTATATCTCAAAATCAATACTCAGAATCAGAATCAAGTAAATACTACACACTAAATTATCATAATGCACTACCCCAGGCATTTACTATTGTCATGGGGCACTTTGATTAGTTGATTCCAATTTTGGCTCTTTAGTTATTTTTTAGTACTGAGTTTAGTGTTTAACCTCTGGCTGGAAACACTGATTTTTCCGACCTTCTGGCGATAGATTAACACTGAGAATTTATTAATGAACTCATGATTCCTCCAACAATCTCTATCTGTCACTTACTTAGGGAAATGATCCCCCAATGGTTATGTGCTGACTTCCCTTCTGATGCTGGGAATGTCTGTTCATCTTTGTATTTCCAGAGTGAACCTCGTGAAGTGGCACATGCTAAATGTGAGTATGGAAATGGGCTGGTGGATTGGCTCACAACTTTGACCTGACGTATGGTCCACTACCTGCTTTTCTTTTTGAGAGTCCAGGATCCTATGGACTCATTGAAACTCCACCTCTGTAGTAGACAGTGTTGGAAAATTCACTTGCTTTTATTATTTTTTTAAAATTATTGAATTAAGACACTAATTAGAGAATATTTGGAAATTAAAGAAAATCTTAAAATTCTAGCATAATCTTACTGCACAGCAATTGTCATGGTGAATTTTTAATTGTATATATATATTTTAGATAATTTTGTCTACATTTATATATGACATGAAATTAAAAAGTCATTTTTTTCCAAATTATTCTAAAATGTTTCTTTAGTTCTCTTTAACTAAAACACCAGGTATTGATATATTCTTTATTGTAGATTTCTAACTTCATTTGTCTTTTTTTTTTTTGTGGTCTGAATAATAGGTTTAAATCAAGGTCCTTCTAACAAAGTCTGTCATGAGAAAATAGGTTTATGTTTGGCACGGTTTCTCTTTCACTAAAGCTAGCTATGCTTATTTATAATTCAAAAAATATCAATGTGTGTACATTTTTATGACTACGTTGCACAAAAGAAAATTACTATTTCTTTCATACTATTTCTTTCCTACAGCAGTAGGAATTATTATGAGTATTTGTAGAAGTATTGAAGTCTGTCTCAGTGGATTTATGTGAGTGTGACTTTTCCTAATTTAAGAATGTACATTCAAGTTATTGCTGTACTTTTTTACTTCTTGACTGATTGAAAAATGTTGATTTTGTTATTACAGAGTACCAAATAAATAGGAGGATGAAGTTTTCTCTTTTGAGAGAATTCCAGTTTTACTTTGTACCTACTCCTTTTAATCTAGAAATTGAAACAAAAGTTGTGTTCTGAATCCTCATTGTTGCAATCGGTGACTAGTTAGAATATACTATACCTAAGGCTATTAGGTCTACAAATGCCGTCATATAATTACATTATTATTATTATCTTAGGGTTATAGCTTTGGAAGTTTTAAGTGCTAGGTTTCTCCTTTTGAAAACAGATGTGGGAGTCATAAAGGACTGGCAGGATTTGTTTATTAAAGAAGTACTGCCTTTTTAATTTCAGGTTTTGGATTCAACTAGAATTTTGAGGAAAAGTATAGTCTGTAGAATTGATCTTTTTACTTTTCTGGTGTTATTGGAGTTTTAATATAAATTATCGCTTGAATTGCTGTTGCAGTCTTTTTGAGTTTCCTGGGAACATATCATCAGCTGTTCCTGCCTCCTGGCACTTGGTCATATTCTG
This sequence comes from Canis aureus, assembly GCF_053574225.1. NCBI lineage: Eukaryota > Metazoa > Chordata > Mammalia > Carnivora > Canidae > Canis > Canis aureus. Next base: position 5,089,802 of record NC_135611.1, on the reverse strand, counting down.
TGTGCTGTGGCAGGCTGCTGTTTATGGATGCCCAGCAGAGAAGGTACTGAGGCTCAGTTCTCCCAAACATGGAGACTACTGTGGTTTGGACAGCATGCCGTCGTGTAGACTGCCCTCATCCAACCCGTTGTGTCCAGTACTGTTTCTGGAGTGGGAGGAAGTTATTTCTTCCAAAAGGTTCAAATGAATTTTTAGATAATATTATTTAATAACATTTCAAATAAATTTGACTACTTGTAGATATGTTACCTGTTATTTGTGAATGTATTTAAATTCTGAGTAATAGAAACATATTTACTGTTACTGTTTTTAGGTTTACAGATTTTTATAGGAGATAAAATGAGAATATGGACAAAATGGGAACACTTGGAAGTTGATAGATTGAACATAGAAGTTTTTGATGCAGTAGAAACTATTTAAAAACAAGATTTGTGTCCAGGAATCAGGAAAAATTGGAAATAATACAAATGTCTTATTACTGTCATATCCCGTTTTTGAAAAAAATAAGCCAAACTAAGCAATATAGTATTTATTTTATTATTTTATAATATTATAAAATATATTGTCACATTATATGAGGTATAATATAATAATTATTTGATTATATTGAGGATATGTACATATCTTGTAAAACTATCAAACCAAGTGAAGGAATGATGTAATTATTCAGCATATATTCATCTTTCAGACAGTAGGCAGTGAGATGAGATTAGGGGAAAGCATACAGCTTAGTATTATTTTCCATACTTGCCTTGCTTACTTAATGTTCTTTACTCATTTAAAATATTATATAAAGAAAACATTTAAGATCTGGTTTAAAAAGGCAGCACATGGGCAGCCCGGGTGGCTCAGCAGTTTAGTGCTGCCTTTGGCCCAGGGCATGATCCTGGAGACCCAGGATGGAGTCCCACATCGGGCTCCCTGCACAGAGCCTGCTTCTCCCTCTGCCTGTGTCTCTCTGCGCCTCTCTCTCTCATGAATAAATAAATAAAATCTTAAAGAAAAAAAGGCAGCACAAGAATTGGTTACTTTGTTGCCTCAGTGTGTCTGGGCTGCTGTAACAGACTAGCAGAGAGGAGATTGGGTGGCTCATACACAGATTTCTCACAGCTAGAGGCTGAATATCCATGGCCCAAGCACCTGCAGATTTGGTGTCTGGTGGAAGCCCACTTCCTGGTTCAGAGGCAGCTTATTTCTTCTTGTGTCTTCCACATGGCAGCTCTGTGGGCTGGGTTATTTTTTTTATAAGGGCACTAATCCCATTCATGAGGGCTACACTCTTGTGACCTAATCACCTCCCAACCACCTCAGGTCCTAATACCATGAGGATTAGATTTTATCATGTGAATTTTGGGGGACACAAGGCGTTCAGTCTGTAACATGTTTGGAGAATCATAAATGGACCATATAGGAGGTGAGTGAAAAAAACATCACCTAGGAATATATGACTAATTATGCCTTTTAGGATATTTATAAGTTATTTTAATGGTGTTACAGATGTAAACAATTATATGGAAATTTGTCTGATTTAGAACAGGAACTGAAAATTGCAACTTCCTACTAGTCAGTAAAAAATTACTGTTGATCTCACAGGATAATTGTCAAAATCAGATGTAATAAAGGATATAGAAAACATTGTAAGATTTAAATGCTGTTAAAATATAATGTCATTCCTATTCTGGTATTCTTTGCAAACATAGTTATTTGACTTTGTGGGTCACAATATTTCTGCTTTGCTTAAAACTGTGTTCTTGTTCTCGACTGTTTTTTTTTTTTTTTTTAAGATTTTATTTATTTATTCATGAGAGACACAGAGAGAGCGAGAGAGAGGCAGAGACACAGGCAGAGGGAGAAGCCGACTCCATGCAGGGAGACTGACATGGGACTCGATCCCGGGTCTCCAGGATCATGCCCTGGGCTGAAGGCAGCGCTAAACTGCTGAGCCACCCAGGCTTCCCTCAACTATCTGTTTTTAATAATAGAATGTACACCCTTGTTTTGTATTAGTTACTTCAACACATTTTTGGTTCCTTTGGAAAAAAAAACCCCGAACACTGCCAGTATTGATTGAGGAATGTCAGTTACGTATAAGTGAGCATTTAGAGTAGACAGGTGTCAGTTTTGTCTGGTTCAGGAAACTAGTCTGTGGTTTTGTGTCACTTCGGATGACTACCACTCCACCTGGTTCAATCTCTTTGCTCAGGATACTGCTTCATGGAAGGCTGGTGTTTTGCTAATTCTGTCCTTATATAAGCAGCATAGGTTTCCTGTGTGTGTTTATCAGTTGTTGTATCCCTGAAACTGACATACATAAATATTTCTTGCTCATACGCTTTCCTAATGTTTTCATTCATTTAGTAATACAGTTGATTCTTTTCTTTACTTCTTTTTGCATAGAGAGACCTAGTATTAGCAATTGAATACTCATCCACTGAAACAGAAAGCACCATCATGATTTCATTGAAGGCACCAAGCATCTGCTCATTTACTGAAGGGAATTACATAGTATTCTCTATACAGAATCTCACTTCACACTTTGAAGTATATTTGCCTGAGAAAAGGGCAGTGTATGAAATTGGGTAAATTATTTTTTCACATTTACTTGATTGATAAGAGGTTAAGTTTCATCAAGTACAACCAGTGAGTACTCTTATTTTTAAAGTTAGGTTCCACAGACTATAAGTTTGGCATTTTATTAGACTGCTGAAGAAAATTATGTAGGCTTAATAGAATTAAAAACTGTCTTATATACCTGGCACATGTGTATATGTCATTGTACTCATAATCAGTTGTAAAGTAAAAGCAGCTCTTCTCATGGTAATCTTTTGATGACATAAAAGTGAAATGATATGGAGATTTGTTTTTGCCAATTTGTAAATTACTCACGCATCTGTTTTTATTAATAACTTTAAACATTTTATGTATTTAGGAAAGCTGTTCAAAAATGTTTCTAAGAAAGTTTTATATGTGGGAACATCTGGCTTATTAATTTCCATAGTAGAAAATCCACACCCTTGTTACTGTTTGGTGATACAGAGTACATAACAAGCACTGAATTTAGTACTCATTTGGCCACACAAAGTTCAGAACAATGTTCATGCTTGAGAGTATTAGTTAAGCTCACGTTATCTTCTCTTTTAACTAAAATATCAATATTTTGAATATTAACAATGAATGGAAATCTACATGGTGGGACTGAGAAAAATAGAATACATACCTGCTTTGAGGAGAAAGTAACCTAAAAGAAATCACTTCTATATTTATATACACGTATATATCTATAGGTAGAATTTTAAATAAGTTTAAGTGTCATCAATGGCTGCTAACATTGCACAGTTTGTCAAGTTTGCCAGATCGGATACCACTGAAGAAATATTACATATTCTGGTTTTATGGCATTAAAAATTAAATATTACTTGGTTATGTTTGAATATTTTCAAAAAAATCACTAGTGTACGTGTGTGTACATGGGAATATGTTGAAATATTTTAATGCTGTAAGAGTTTCTTTTTCTAGATTAAAATTTTATTATCAGACATGAGCTAGTGTTTATAAATTATAGAGATTTTTCAGTAATTTTCATACAGTAAATTTTGAGAGTTGGTCAGTTTTTTTAATGTTGCTAAAACTTTAAAATTATCTCAAAGTTCTTCCTTGTATACAGAGTCAACTTTTTGATGATGATTTCTGTATATGTTTGGGCAGCAATTATCAGAAAAAGCTTGCAAAGTCTTTTGATATTTAAGACATCATTATTTGAGTATATCCTTCTTACCATCAAAAATTATACAGGACAGATTCATTGTAAAATCAGCTGATGTATCATTGTTGCATTTTACTGATTAAAAAAACATTAAAAACAACTAATGAAGTTTCTGTTTAAAATAGTTTATATTGATACAAAGATTTTGATTTCACTCCAGTTTTTATCCCTTTTTACTTGAAAAGCAAAAGAAAAAAATTTGTCCCTATTGCTTTCAATCTATAGAAAGTGAAAAGAATTTTAATTTTATGGCAGCAATCATAAACAGTACATTAGGTTTTCTATAATAACATGTACCATTAAAAACCTTCATTATGGCGGTATCTTACGATCTCTACATTGCAATGAGGAGTAAAGAACATTATTAAGCATGAGAATTTCTTGGCATTTTTACCTGTCGTGGGCTTTGTAGTGTCAAAGTACAGTACGGTCACTCTGGCACTAGCTGACAGACACAGACAGCCCTGGTGTCACTGTGTATTATCACCTTGTATAACTGGAAGTGCTCCCTGAAGCTGGCCTGTGTCGCATAGTCCTAGATGAGGTCTTCATGGGTGCTGACCATAAAAAGTTCATCAAAGTAATGAGGCGAGGAGAGAGCTTGGTGCTCATGGGCAGAGCTCAGCACCAAGGAGTGTGAACTGGCTCCAGCTGTGACAATAAAACAGCAGGTGGCTGCTGTCATTAGGGGTGGCAGATGAGGCAGGGGACTAACATGCAGCCCACAAAACTCTCATTTGTTAGCCATCGCCACTGTACCATGCAAAATAGCTTCCATCTCAGTCAATTTTACCTCTCAGAATATTCTACATCGCCACAAGCATATGTGGGCCCCACGTATGCACATCTCTCCTTCCTCTTAGATCTGCTTGTCTGTACTGTACCTTGGTGTCCCTAACTTTATCTTTCCTCCCTTCACATACCTCTTGCTGTCTTGATCAAGAAGGCACTACGTTAGCAATCCTTATTGAGCATGGCCTGTGCCATTCCAGGAATCTGCTTGAATTTTTTTAAGATACCAGTGCCATCTTTGCTCTTGGGCTACCTTGTTAGTATTAAGGGATGTTTACTTTGTAAATGAAGGCAAGAGTTAACTGTGATACCCTTCTTTTGGACGTCCTATTGTCCTTGCCATCTCTGGAGAAGAATGTCCAAGTACAGAGAGAAATAGAAGAAAGGAAGCTGAGATGCCTGGGTGGCTTCACAGATGTATTGTGTGAGGTGTTATCCTGCATGTTGCAGAGCTATTCTTATAGGATTAATTTTCACTTAAAAGTAAAGCGTAGTGCTGTTGTAATCATAATTGGCTCCATGAACATTCCAGCATATTGTTGTGGTTGAAAGTCAGCCACAGTAAGCCTAAACCTTAATATCTTATTTGGGGAGTAAAAATCCAAATAATAAAAACCATTATTTTTCCTTCAATACTGTAGGGAAAGGAAATTAAATTAGTATGAGAATAAGGAACTGGAGAAATAAGACCTCTTATTGCCATCTCTACATATTAGATGAGTACGAAATCTTGTCAGCTCTCTTTTGCAATTTTCTGAAGCAAAACAGAGGCCAAAATTCAGCAAGTAAAGTAAAATAGTTAATATATAATCAACTCATTGATTTATTTTTTTTTTTATTGATAGAAGAAAGACAAGTTTAACCTATGAAGAGTACATTCATGTTATTTTGTAACATGACCATTGCTCCTACATTTGTTGAAAGAAGTTTTAGAATTTATCTTTGTTTTGTTTGTTTTTGTTAGTGTCACTATACACACATGGATTCTCTTTTTTTATTTATTAGGAATAATTTCTGTAACTAACGTGGTGCTCACATTACTCCGACCTGATCAACAGAAGGAAGACTGTGTTGTCTTCTGTGTTCTCTCAATGTCTCTGTCATTCTCTGAGCATTTTCTTATTTCCGGCATAGCCAGATAGCCCAGCCCTAGCATCACGTGGTTTTGTCATTTATTCCAATAGTAAAATTAGTAGCACATATTATATTCATTGATTTCTGTATGTTTAACCAGACTTGCCTTCTTAGATAAATCCCTTTTGGTAAACATAGTTAATTCTTTCCACATGTTGCTGGTTTCAGTTTGTTAGTATTTTGTTGAAAGTAATGCTTCCGTGTTCATGAGCAATTATGTCTTCACCTTGTTTTTGTATGGGAGTAACACTGGCCTCACTGATGCTCTTGGGAAATGTTTGAGTAAATTCCTTTTCTATTTTCTGGAGGAGTTGTAAAACAATGGTTTTACTATCTTTCTTAAATGTTTGGTAGAATTCACTGGAGAAGCCATCCAAACCTGAGCTTTCCCTGTTCAAAATGTTTTGATAAGTAATTCGGTCTCTTTTCTTGTCATGAGTCTGTTCAGATTACTTACATTCTTTTTCGCCAGTGTGATTTGTTCTTCTTAGGTGTTTGTCCATTTCAGCCAATGTGTCTAATTTGATGGCACACAATTGTTCATGGTATTGCCTTTTATTCCTTTTTCCTCTATAAGATCAGTAATGTCCCCTTTTGCACTCCTAATCTAATCATTTGAGACCCCCTTCCCCGTTGTTGGAATTAACAGCGTATCAGTTTTGATGATCTTTTCAAAGAACTAAACTTACGTTTTTGTTGATTTTGATTATTTTTCTATTTTTTATTTATTTATTTATTTATTTATTTATTTATTTATTTATTTATTTATTTATTTATTTATTTTTAAGATTTTATTTATTTATTCATGATAGACATAGAGGGAGAAAGAGGCAGAGACATAGGTAGAGGGAGAAGCAGGCTCCATGCAGGGAGCCTGATGTGGGACTCGATCCCGGGTCTCCAGGATCACGCCCTGGGCCAAAGTCAGGCGCTAAACCGCTGAGCCACCCAGGGATCCCCTATTTTCATTATTTATGCTCTAGTTTTTCTTCCATCTGCTTGTATTTGGCTGGTTTTGTTTGCTCTTCTTTTTTTAGTTTTTTAACATGGATACTTAGGTTGTTGATTTGAAATTTTTCTTCTTTTTAAATACAGATGTTTACAGCTATAAATTTTTCTCTGCCTACTGCTTTAGCTGCTTCCTGTAACTTTTGGTATGTTCTGTTTTTGTTTCCATTCATTTCAAAATGTTTTCAGGTTTATTTTGTTCCTTATTCTAAGGATCCATTATTTACTTAATAATATGTTATTTGACTTCCACATATTTGTAAATTTCCCAAATTTCCTTCTTTATAGATTGCTAGTTTAATTACATATGGTTAAAAGAAATAAAAGTATTTGGTGTTTGATTTCACTCCTGGCAAATGTATTGAGGCTCATTTTATGTCCTCACATATAGCCACTTTTGGAGACTGTTCCATCTACCCTTGATTGTTTTTTTATGTGACATGTTGTACAGATATTTGTTAGTTCTTAATTTATATATATATTTTAAGAATTTATTTATTTATTTATTTATGAGAGACACAGAAAGAGAGGCAGAGACATAGGCAGAGAGAGATACAGGCTCCCTGTAAGGAGCCTGATGTGGGACTCGATCCCAGGACCCCAAGATCACACCCTAAGGCAAAGGCAGACGCTCAACCACTGAGCTACCCAGATGCCCCTTAATTTATATTTTTATTTGAATTTTCTCTTTCCCCATTTTATAGTCTACCTAGTTGTTTTCGTTATTGAAAATGGGATTTAATGTCCTCAACTCATATATTTGAATTTTTCTTCTTTGCCCTCAATTCTGTCAGTTTTCACTTGATGTAGTTTGGGGTTCTATTGTTGGGGTTATATGTGTTTATAATTTTCCTCTCTTACCGATGGATTGACTTTTTTAGCATAAAACATCCTTTTTTGATCTCTAGTAATAGTCTGTGTGTTAAACTTCTGTGTCTGATTAGTAGTATAGTCATTGCAACCTCTTTCAGTTAACGATCACATGGTGTATTTTTCCTCTCCTGCTTTCAGCCTATTCTAGTCTTTGAACTTCATGTTTGTTTTAAGAGCATACAGCTGGGTCATATTTTGAAATTGCATTTTGTTAGTTTCTGCTTTTTGATTGGAGCAGAGCCCACTTATATGTAATGTGAATCATGATGTGATATGACTCATATCTGCCATTTTGCTGTTTGATTTCTACCTACCCTTATGTAATTTTTGTTCTCTGTTTCCCCATTATTGCTTTACTTTGCATGATATTATTTTGTTTCCATTTTAAAATTGCTTTTTTTGACTCATACATACATGTAATGTGTATGTATGTGTACCCATATTATATTTACACATACGTACATATATATGTTATGACTATATTAATTACATTATGTTATAATTATATTAATTATTATGTAGTGTATATATTATATATGTAATTATTTACCCTGGGGATGACAATATCTCAATTTATAACAATCTAGTTTTGTTGACTACAGATTTAATTTTAACACTGTACTAATGCTTTGCTCCTATATAGCTTCATTTCCTTCTCCCTACTTTGTGTTGTTATTTTCTTATAGATTACATTTTTACACTTGTGTGTTGATAAATACAGATTTATAATTATTGCTTTATGCAATTGTGTTTTAATCAAAGGGAAAAGAATTACAAACAGAAGATTTATGTATATTGTTTGTTAGTTATTTTTGTAGTTATCTTTACCATTTCTTCATATGGAATTGAAGTTTTGTTCTTTAATTTCCCTGAGAAGAAGTACCTTTAGTATTATGGTACAGTTCTGCTAATGATGCATTCTTTTGCTTTTGTTAATCTGGATATGTCTTTATATTTTCTTCTTTTTTATTTATATGTTTTTCTGATATAGAATTCTTTGTTGACATTCATTTCTTTTTCTGTACTTTGAATATATTATCCCACTGCTTTGTGAGTTGCATAGTTTCCAATGTGAGATCTGTAAATATTACTGAGCATACCTTGAAGTGGAGGAACAGCTTTTCTGTTCTTGTTTTCTGGACTCTTTCCTTATATTTGCCTTTTGACAGTTTATGTTGTATCTAGGTGTGAATCTCTTTAAATTTATCCTATTTGGTGTTTGTTGAGGTTCTTGGATGTGCAGACTGATTTTTCATCTAATTTGTAAAGTTTCTAGCCATTCTTCCTTGAATTTTTTTCCTCTTCCTTTCTTGCTCTTTCTTTTAGCAATCCCATCATGAATGTTTTGGTACACTTGGTGGCATCCTGCCATTCTTGGATGCTTTTCCTCTTCCTGCCTGCTTCCCTCCCTTTCTCCCTCTCCTTCTTCTTTTGTTCCTCCTTCTACTCCTCCTTTATGTTCACTAATTGTGTTCTTCTGCCAGTTCATATCTGCTCTTGAGCCCCTGTAGTGAATTTTTCATTCAGTTACTTTCCTTTTTAACTGGAGAATTTATGTATATTTAAGAATCCTCTCTTTTTGGTATTATGTATTTGATGTCATGATCCTCTTTTGTTTAGGTTGTACCTGTATTTTATTTTTTTTCATTGTATACATTTGTATTAGTTGATTGACTCTGTCTAGTAATTCCATCATTTGGGATTTCTCAGAAATATTTTTTATTGGCTATGTTTTTCCCTTTGTGTAGATAATATTTTTCTGTTACTTTGCATGTCTTAATTTTTGTCTACATGTTTGTTGGTAAACAGACATTTTAAGTAATGTACTGGGACCACTCTGGAAATCAGATCAGCCCCTCCTCAGGGTTTGTTTTTATTGTTGTTTATTTTTGTTGACTTTGCTAAACTAATTCTTAAAATATATACTCTTTGTCATGTGTGTCCATTGAAGTGACCGCTGGGTAACTTTGATGGTCAGATGGAGGTTTCCTTAAAGGCCTTTTAGTGGTAATTCTCCCCACCTTTGTCAGGGGGCTTTCTTCCCTTGTGGGATGTTTTCAGAGTACCAGCAGGCAGTTATTGGCTCTGACTTGACTTACACTTTCTGCTTATGCAAAGGTTACGTGTTAGCCAGATATGAGATGTCATAGGAGCACCTTCTGAGACCTCTCCCTGGCATCCACACAGCCCTGTTACTATGTGTGGCATTTTATTTTATTTTATTTTATTTTATTTTATTTTATTTTATTTTATTTTATTTTATTTTATTTTATTTTATTTATTTTATTTTATTTTATTTTATTTTATTTTATTTTATTTTATTTTATTTTATTTATTTTTTAAAAGATTTTATTTATTCATGAGAGACACAGAGAGAGAGAAAGAGGCAGAGACACAGGCAGAGGGAGAAGCAGGCTCCATGCAGGGAGCCCGATGTGGAACTCGATCCCGGGACTCCAGAATCACGCCCTGGGCTGAAGGCAGGAGCTAAACCGCTGAGCCACCCAGGGATCCCTATGTGTGGCCTTTTATATGTGAGGAATATGTAGGAGTTTTTCAGAGCTTCCTATCTATATCTCATCCCCCAATTTTTCCTTTTGATAAAAGTCTTCTTGGTTAACATCTTGTTAGCCTCAACTGGTATCACTCTAAAGCAGCTGTGATCTTAAACGGTTGGTCCTGTCTCTCTCCTGGTCTCCTGCCCCGTGAAATTTGCTCAGGATAAAATTCTTCACAAAAACTGAGTCATGAATTGGGTCAAATAAAGACAAGCCTTGAGAATAGACCTTGTCAGTTAGTGGAACATCTCCGATAATTAGGCTTTTGATGAATTCTAAACCTCTTCACCTCTCTCGTGGCTGCTAGGCTGCTGGGTTTTCTCATAGCGATCATAGTTGTGATCATGTAGCTTTGCAAGGGTCTTAGGGCTCTATGGGAATGGGCATAGGATTGGGACCGGTTAGAGCACCACAAAGCTCATTTTCCTTACCAATATTCAGCCATTTTCATGAATATACGTTCCTCCTGGTGTTTTTTAGATTAACTTCCGGAGTTCTTAAAAAGTTGATTTTGCCTCTATCCTAGTTGCTTTTATGGAGAAGATATTTGGAGGTTTTCACTTTACCTTTTCAGAAGTCCCTCAAATCACATGGTGATTTTATGTGTAGTTGGAAACTTCTGAAAACTTCATTAGGTCTTTCAGTACATTACTACCCAATTATTTATATTGAAATAGAAATTATTTTAAATGTTTTTTTCTCTGTCTCTTTTTAAAGATTCTGAGAGAGAGGGACAGAGTGCACACATGAACAGGGGCAGAAGCAGACTCCCTGATGAGCAGGTAGCCCAGTGTGGAGCTGGATCCCAGTACCTTGACTTCCTGAGATCATGACATGAGCCAAAGGCAGATGCGTAACTGAGCTACCCAGGTGGCCCTTAAATTATTTTCTCTTTATTTTAGTTGACATTTATTAGAGTAGTATTTTGACCTTTTCAGTTTTTATATTTTAATAGGTTATATATCAATTTAAATTTGGGGCATTATTAATATGATTACCAGGCATTATAAATTATTTACTGTAAAGTTGTTAGGTTTGATGAGGTGATAAAGGCATTTACATTTTGTGCTATCTTTTTAGAGCCTGAAAAATATCTTTTTATAACTTGTGTAATATGGTTATATATTTTTTCCTTCATTTAGATCATGAGTGTTCAGCTTATTTTGGACTTTTCCAGTACCCCTTAGAGTTTTTTGTACAACAAATTTTCTTGGAAATTATTTATTGGTTTGCTAGTACAAGATATAAAATTTACATTCTACTAAGGAGTTAACTAGTGCTTAAGTGTAAGAGCTTGCGATAGTATTGACGTATCTTATGTCACCCATGAATACATGTTCTCCCCCTTTAGTGTAATGTAGACTCTAATATATCAAGCCTATAAACTTACATCTTACGCTTTCCCATCTTCTGCTGTTCAGGTGGGTTGCCACTTGTATTATTTCTAATTTCAGGACAGCTCAGTGCTGCTCTCATGATTGTGATTTTAAGGTTATGTGAAATTCACATTTATTTCTTGAACCTATTACTTTGTTGCTAATTGTGTTATTTTAAAACTATATTCACATCATACATTTGCAGATATAAACATTAACAAATCATACACCAGTGTATAAATGATACTAAATAGGAAATCCAAAAACAATGTTTTCATTAAATTGTTCTGTCTGTATCCTTTTGTTGTATGTAGCTTCTTTTTTCAAACTTCAAATTTCTTCTCTTTATTTTGAATTATTTTGCTTTAATATAATATGAGACAGTTCTAGTTCCTGAAGTAAAAACCTTCACCAAAGCTGCTTACTTATAGTGTATATGTAGATATTTTTAAGTTTTTGCTGCAGTTCCTAAACCTCAGGCTTTTCTTAGTAATTGCTGATGTTCTCTCCACTGTTCCTGCAGTAAAGGTATCTGCTGTGCATCCTGGCAGCACAACATCCGTTTGCAGGTGTAATTGAGCTAGTGATGACTTATTCATGCATGCCACACCTGTGGTTGCCTTGTTCTCTGGGACTCAAGAACCCCAAGTTTTTCCAAATCAGAGAACCATAAAGGCGATACAGGGGGTGAGGAGAGGGGGCTAACAGTAAAAAATGTGGTTCTCAATCCCAAAGGAGTGCAAAGGACTGAAATACATATGTTTTCTGACTTTTTCATGAATATACCTTATGAAGCTCATTTCCTTTTAAAATATTATCTTTAACTTGGCTTAAAGGAAAAAAGGTTTCACACATTTAAAATATACAATCTACTAAGTTTTAGAAGATGTACACATATGTATATTTCCATGAAACTAGCGCCTCAAAGAAGATAATGGACTTTTCCATTACTGCTGAAAAGTTTCCCGTTTTCCTCTGTAACCCTAATTCCTGCCGCTCTCTCCCACCCCCAGTTGCTCGCAGTGGACTTCTGCCACTGTTCCTCGGCCTGCATCTTCTACACCTCTGTGTGAATGGAATGGCATTTTCTCATCTCTTCTGTCCAGTGCCTTTTTCAGCAGAGCTGTTTTCCTACTTTTTTGATGTTGCTTCATGTATTGATGGTTAATTAACCTCTTTGTGTTGCTGGATAGAGTTACATTTTTCTTCATTCAGTTACTTATCCATTTCCCTTTTGATGCGTTCTGTACAGTTTCTGGATATTTAAAATTATTATGCTAGGACCATTTTTATACAAATTTTTGCTTGGAAAAGCCTTTGATTTCTCTTGGGAAATACCAATGAGTGGAATGGCTTGGGGTTATATAGGTGTATGTTCTCTAGAATATAGGACCAGTCTATATTCCCATCAGGAGTGAATTACAGTTCCTGTTGCTCTCCGTACTTGTCCAACACTTGGCATTGTCAATTTGTTAATTTTAGCCATTCCTTTTAGAAAAGTCGAGGAATCTCCTTGTGGTTCTAGTTTGTGTCTCTGATGACATTGAGCATCTTCTAGCAAGCTTTTTTTTTTATCATTCATATTTCCTCTTTGGTGAAGAATCTGTTCACCCTTTTTTTTAAGATAGCAAGTATCTTTTAATAATATTTTTAAATTAAGATATGTACTTTTTTTTTTAAGACATAACACTGTTACACACCTTAACAGTCTACGGTATGGAATAAACACAACTTTTTTTAAAATAAATTTGTTTTTTATTGGTGTTCAGTTTACCAACATACAGAATAACACCCAGTGCTCATCCCGTCAAGTGCCCCCCTCAGTGCCCGCCACCCAGTCACTCCTACCCCCCACACTCCTCCCCTTCCACCACCCCTAGTTTGTTTCCCAGAGTTAGGAGTCTTCATGTTCTGTCTCCCTTTCTGATATTTCCCACACATTTCTTCTCCCTTCCCTTATATTCCCTTTCACTATTATTTATAATCCCCAAATGAATGAGAACATATAATGTTTGTCCTTCTCCGATTGACTTACTTCACTCAGCATAATACCCTCCAGTTCCATCCACGTGGAAGCATATGGTGGGTATTTGTCGTTTCTAATGGCTGAGCAATATTCCATTGTATACATAGACCACATCTTCTTTATCCATTCATCTTTCGATGGACACCGAGGCTCCTTCCACAGTTTAGCTATTGTGGCCATTGCTGCTAGAAACATCAGAGTGCAGGTGTCCCGGCATTTCATTGCATCTGTATCTTTGGGGTAAATCCCCAACATTGTTGACCTCTTTTGCCCATTAAATTTTTTTCCTCTTCATTTTTAGGTTTGAGGGTTTTTTAAAAAAGATATTTTCTAACTATAAGTCCTTTATCAAATATATTTATACAGGTATTTTCTACTCCTCTGTGGCTTTATTTTCTTCAGAGGAGAAGTTTTATAGTCGATACTGTTAAATTTATTTTATTTTTTTATGGGTCTTTGTTGTAATATCCAAGAAATCTTTGCCTAGCTCAAGATCACAAAGATTTTCTCTTATGTTTTCCTTTAGAAGAGTTATAGTCTTAGGTTTCATGTTTAGGCCTGCAGTCTATTTGAGATAATTTTTACAAATGGTGAAAAGTATAAAGGTCAAGATAATTGCCATTTCTTTTGGTCTTTGTTCCTTACTTGCATTTGTCTGTATATCTGCCATCATTCTTATTTTTGGTCCTGTGTATATAATGTCTCTTTTTTTTCTGTCTTCATCTGAGATTTTTTCTTTATCATTGGTTTCCTTTATATTTGGTTTATTGAGCTTTCTGTGTCTGTAGGTTTATAATTTTCCTCAAATTTGGGAAAATTTTGGCCTCTATTTAGTTATTCTCCTCTCTTCACACTGCATTGTGGGCATTCCAATTATTTTACTTGAAATTGACAACTCATTCTGTTTTTAGTTTTAAAAATTTTCTATGATGTTATTTTAATTTTTTAAATTTTTATTTCTTCAGGTTCACTATTTTGTGTGTCAAATCTATCATTAATTTCATCTAAGTGAATTTCTCTCTTCTAGTCTAGTTTTTATCTCAGAATGTTTGCTTTGGGTCTTTTTTATGTCTTCTTCCATCTTTCTACTTACCTTTTGGTCACTTGGCATGTATCATACTGTTCATATCCTTGAGTGCTAATTTTGACATCTTGTCTGTTGTGTGTTGGTTTTTGTTGATTAAGTTTTTTCCTTATTATCATTCCTATTTTCTTACTTCTTGTAAGACTGGTGATTTTTCATTTTTTCCTGGAGATTGTAAATTTTACTTTGTTGCTACCAATTTTTTTTTTTTTTGTATTTTAGCAAATATTTTTGAGCTTAGTTCTGGGGTGTAGTTAGTTCATTTGGGAAAAGTTTGATTTATTGTGCATCACTTTTGAGCAGAGTTGGAACAGTGATGAGTCTATGGCTAATTACTCTCTGTTTCTGAGACCGACATTTCTGTATGCCCCTGCATCAAGGCCAGCCCTGTAAGAGCACCGACGACCACTGTTTCTTCTAATGTTTTCTGTCTATTTTTGGGACCACTGTTGTATAGTTTCTTCAGACATGCAACTTGACCCATAATTAATTACATCCTTCCTACACTCCCTGTGCTGATCCTGATTCCTTGCTTGTATGTAGATCTGTCCTGTCACTGTCTGCTGTGAATCCCAGTTCCCATGTCTTTGTGCCATCTTGTTTTGTCTCAAGTCACCTGATGAGTTGCTCATCATGATCTGCTCCTCTCCAGCTACATTTCCCCACCTTGTCTGAGAAGTGTCCCTCTGAGACCACTTTCTTTGCCTGATGTTCCATGTCTTTAGAATTACTATTTCATATATATTATTGATTTTTGAGTGGGTTGGGGTGGAAAGGTAAATCCCTGTCACTCCGTTTTGTAAATTCTGATTCCAGCTGCCATTTAGAACCAGTGACATATATGTACAGAAATACAGGTATGTATATGTATATGTTTAGTTTATATATATATCTGTGTGTGTGTTTCCATGTGTGTGTAGATGTGTGTGTGTGGTTGTATGAATAAATTTAAGGGATTTGTTACAGGGATTTGGTTTTATACAACGGTCGGAACAATTTCAACCCATCTCTGTAAGGTGTTTTGTTGCATTCAATTTGGGAGCTTGCAATCTATCTATAGCGCAGGCAGTTGTGAAGTGAAGAAGGATGCACAGTGGGGAGTACTGAGTAAGGCAACCCCCCAAAACGATTGGGGACAAATTCTGATTTTTATCATTGCCATGAGGACAGACTGAATCCCTTCCATGTTTTCATAGTCTTTGACATGGATGAAGGGAATGGGTTCATGTCAAAGTTGGTCTCTTCTTCACTTGCTCAAAGTTACCCAGTTAGTCCAGCAGTCAGAGGAGCTGACGGAGGACTGCCAGGTCACAGAGAGTAGTATTGGTTGTTGCTTTATGACAGATGATCCAGACAATGAATTACAACATGTATGAGCATTGGCTTTACCTCTGCTTTCCATATGTCATACCAGAATCTCTCTCATGGCCTTTCCTAATGAGGAACATCCCAGGAATGGAATTCTGGCCTAGCTGTGTCGTCCTGGTACAGAGGGCCAGCATTGTTCCCTTTGCCAGACTTGCATTTGTACACATCATCTTAATTTGCACTTAATTTCTAACTAAAGACAGAAAGAATGCTCTGGTTCTTTCTAATGAGGTGCACAATCTAGTCTACAGCCAACAACGTGCTTACCTGTTTCCTGAATAGTATAGACAATCTGTTTTTGTCTTTGGGATAGTTATTCTTTTTCTAATTTGCATTTCTGTATGCTGTCTATAACTTAAATAACTTTTTTTAATAATAAATTTATTTTTTATTGGTGTTCAATTTGCCAACATACACAATAATACCCAGTGCTCATCCCATCAAGTGCCCCCCTCAGTGCCCGTCACCCATTCACCCCCACCCCCACCCTCCTCCCCTTCCACCACCCCTAGTTCATTTCCCAGAGTTAGGAGTCTTCATGTTCTGTCTCCCTTTCTGATATTTCCTACCCATTTCTTCTCCCTCCCCTTCTATTCCCTTCACTATTATTTATATTCCCCAAATGAATGAGACCATATAATGTTTGTCGTTCTCTGATTGACTTATTTCACTCAGCATAATACCCTCCAGTTCCATCCACGTTGAAGCAAATGGTGGGTATTTGTCATTTTAATGGCTGAGCAATATTCCATTGTATACATAAACCACATCTTCTTTATCCATTCATCTTTCGATGGACACCGAGGCTCCTTCCACAGTTTGGCTATTGTGGACATTGCTGCTATAAACATCGGGGTGCAGGTGTCCCGGTGTTTCATTGTATCCGCATCTTTGGGGTAAATCCCCAGCAGTGCAATTGCTGGGTCGTAGGGCAGGTCTATTTTTAACTCTTTGAGGAACCTCCACACAGTTTTCCAGAGTGGCTGCACCAGTTCACATTCCCACCAACAGTGCAAGAGGGTTCCCTTTTCTCCGCATCCTCTCCAACATTTGTGGTTTCCTGCCTTGTTAATTTTCCCCATTCTCACTGGTGTGAGGGGGTATCTCACTGTGGTTTTGATTTGTATTTCCCTGATGGCAAGTGATGCAGAGCATTTTCTCATGTGCTTGTTGGCCATGTCTATGTCTTCCTCTGTGAGATTTCTGTTCATGTCTTTTGCCCATTTCATGATTGGATTGTTTGTTTCTTTGGTGTTGAGTTTAATAAGTTCTTTATAGATCTTGGAAACTAGCCCTTTATCTGACACGTCATTTGCAAATATCTTCTCCCATTGTGTAGGTTGTCTTTTAGTTTTGTTGACTGTATCCTTTGCTGTGCATAAGCTTCTTATCTTGATGATAAGATAATGAAGTCCCAATAGTTCATTTTTGCTTTTGTTTCTTTTGCCTTCGTGAATAACTTTTTAACACACCTTATTTTAGATGATAAGGGAATTAAGAAGGGAATGAAAATAATCCTGACTTTATTATTATTATAAAAATTTCTTGAGTGTGTCTTATTTCAGTTGGTTCACTCAGTGTATTATAAATTGTTATAGGGAAGTAATTCAGCCAGAACTCTTATTAATTGACACTTCTGTATCTCTCCAGTGCAGCCATAATTGATGGTGATGATTATCTCCCTGAAGCACTGCATGTTTTTGATATGCCTGCTGAATCATTAAATAAAGATTAAATTCTGTTCTATAAAATTTTATTATTAAATGCCTTCTATTGTGTCCTAATTTTTTGCATAATTGTATTCCACAAAAGATATTTGTCTTAACTATATGTAAACCTTGATACAAGATACAGATTACCCCTTGTCTGGACATATCTGTCTCATAGTGGTGTGTTCATGCCAAATTAGTTCCATAGTAGATTGTATCACTTTAAAATCTGAGCCTTTGACTCTTATTTATAAATAGCCCAGTATGTGTTGGTTTCTGTATACGTATTGAATGTGCTTTGCCTGGTTTCAGTTAATTTTCATGCAAATTCCAAATTCAATATTGCTTACCAAATACTATTTTAAAAGCAATAAATTAAAAAGCACCCCTTTGCCCCCAAATTACTATGAAATCAGAAGTACCTTCACTAAGTCTTCGAAATAGTGGTATTTGATAGCTCAGCACTGTATACCAGCAAGTTTTCTACTGGAAATTACCAAAGAGTATGTCTTAGGAAATATGAGATTTCGGATGGAGCTTTGAGTCATCCCTCACAGACATGATTAGAACCAGGGGCTGGCCGACAGTCCCCCACTGATTTCCATTGCATTTCATGTTATCTTGATGTATATTTACATAAAATATCATGGAAGAAATTTGAAGACAAATTATATAAAAAGTGGAAATCCTTGTTTGGTGGATTTATTGATTTGTGTTTTATTCCTTGACATAAATACCCTCATGTATTTTCGCTTTTGCACATTTAATCAATAAAGACAATACCAGAATTATATGCTTGGGTAGGAAGAGACTCTTAATTTATTAATAGCAATCATTTATTGAGACCTTCCTGCATTTCTTGCAATATCTAGACACTTCAGTAAAGGTTTCTATGTACCGTATATAGATAGATTTACTTCTAACCATTGCTATGTTTAATTCCATTTTACCTCAATTTTCTTATTTGGAAATTGAGGTTAGCAAAGCCTATGTATCTGAAGAAATCCATGTGAACACTTACTATTCTACTTGACATACAGTGTTGTGTCGACAAAATGGTAAATTGTGTTACTGTGTGATTCTTTAATGCCTAAAGAACCCTGTGAGCCGTATCTTCATACCCTGGGAAGACGGAGCTGGGACCTGACAGTCTTATTAACAAGTGCAAAGCCCAGTGCGAGTGCTATGTCCTCCTCTTCCTCCTGGTCAAGGAACAAATTCTGATTTTTATCATAGCCATAAAGTCAACGGACAGTTCCTGAGGGCTCCCCAGGCTCCCAACAGTAAGCCCTGGCCACATTGCCTGTAACACGGTCTTCATGGCCAGGGCTGAGATGGTGTCGTCCCCTATCTTACCCTGGCAGGACTTAGCCCCTGGTCTCTAGCATTCCAGGCTGTGCTCTGTACTTCCCCTAGGGTGCTGTATGTATTTTAATTTCCATTGACCATATTAATGCTTTCCATTTCTAGGATAATACCTAGCAGTAACAGAGGGTTGCTATTTTGTTTTGCCATCTTCAGAAGGGTTGAAATAGCTCCAGGCAAAGGGTTCTGTGTTACAATCTTTGGGAAAGTTTTCAGTATGTGTGCCTTGTGATTAGCATCTTCTTGTCTCAGCCTCCTTCCCTCCCTCCCCTATAACCTTCCTGAACCTCTCTAACATTGTTTGTTTTGATTCCCTTCTAGTTATCATTTCCTTGGTTATGGCAATCCTCATTCTACAGCTTATCAATAATATGGTTGTTTACTAAATTCATGGTAGTCTTTTAAATAATGTTAATGTGAGTAATGTCATTTTGTCCTTCCTGTCATTGTTATTAACGGAGCCGGGCCCACGTCACTCTTCATTGTGGAGCCCAGATCAGACCCAGTGTTTTGACTCTCAATTTCAGCATTTTTTTTTTCCTATGCTACTCCTTGTGTTGGTTCATAAACTTAGAAATAAAATACACTTCATCTTTGATTTCCTTACTTATTTTGGCAAGTGACTTTTTAGTTAAAAAATAAAAATATAATGCAGCAGACACATGAAATAAGGAATAATATATGAATTATAATTTATAAGATGAAGAGAAGCAAAACAATTCAGTGCTTAAGTGCAGTGTGTGGGCTCTGATCAGAGAGCCTGGGTCAAATGCTGACTGCCATCTACTGGTTGTACAGTCTTGGAGGGAGTCCACTGATAGTATATGCACCTCAGGTTTTCATCTGTCAGATGGGTTATTAAAAAGTTAGGTTCAGTAAGGTGTGTGTGTGTGTGTATATACACACACACACACACACACACACACACACACAGCACTCAGAACAGAGCTTGGTGATTTCCCTCCCTTACAAATATAACAAAAACACCCTAAGAGGTGATGGCTTTTGTTACTATTAAGACTGTGGTTTATGTTAGAAAGTCTATAATTAAGGTTCTTGGAAAGGTGTAATATTAATAATTCTGACAATACTAATAGTTATATTCTTATAGGAGCCCTTATTAAGTGACAGTCAATTAACCCTTGAGAAGGAAGAGTGCTAATTCTCTGGACATCTCTGTTTTCTCCCTTGGAGAGTTTAGGAAATGCAGTGGGTTTGTGTATGTGAATGTGTGAGAGTGTGCTGTGATTTCTGAGCTACCTTGCTGTTTCCTGGAGGAATATTTTCGATTGCTGTAGCTAACATTGTATTCTAAGAGCTCACTGCTGCTTTTTTGCACACAGAATGCTTACTTTCAGATGTGCGACACTTTAGAAGAGTTTTTGGTTTTCTTGAATAAATAAAAATTTTGTAAGTTTTGTTTCTTCAGGAAAATAATTTTTAAAAATATTTTTATTCATTTTAGAGAGAGTGTGAACGGGGAGGGGTGTGGTGGGGTGGAGAGAGGGAGAAAAGATCAGAAGCAGACTTCACACTGAGCAGGGAGCCCAACTAGGGCCTGGATCCCACAACAGGGAGATCATGACCTGAGTCAAACCAGACTTGGACGCTCAACCGACTGTACTACCCAGGCACCCCAGTAATTATAAATGTTTGAGTTTTAAAGGATTCTCAATAATTTTAAGTTTGAGAATGCCCATAATTTTTTTTTAAAGGAGTTGACTTGGTAAAGGAGTTTGAGAAATTGAGTCTTCAAGTGTTAACTTCTGAATTTTGGAGTAAAGATATCTCGTATAATCGTAGATTTTTTTTCTTTATTTGCCATGTAAAGCTTTTTATAGATTTGAATTCCTTTGAGAAATTTCAGGTTTTTTTGTGTTCATCTAAGTTAATTTGCTAGCTAATAGGCCAGAGAAGTGGATGGAAAAAATTCTTATGTGAAGTCATATTTAAAACAATCTAAATGGGAACCTGTTTATCAATGTGTTTAGGATGATATATAACATAGTTCATTACTTATGTTATATGAATGAAGTTTTAGTATTTCGTTTAGTTTTATTTTGTGCAGCATATTTTACGTTTTCACTACAACTATAGCATCATCTTGATTTCTAACACTTAGAACGTAAAATATCTATTTTATCTTGATTTTGTTCATAATAAAACCAATGCATTCTATCCCCATTGGCCATTGGTTTATTCTTAGAAATAAACATATATCAGTATTATTAAATATATGTTTATTTTTAAGAATAATTATTCTTATTAACTGATTGCATTGTGTTTATTTTTATCTGACCTGTTTTACCAGTTATTAATTTTTAGTTTGTGTCTTCATCATAGGATAAATATTTTCTTTTTAAATTTTATAAGTACTTTCCTAATCTCAGTGTATTAAAACAACAAAAAGTAGAACCTTTGACCTACCTCAACTACTTGATTTTTTCACTCATAGGTTGTAAGGGGTCCTGTTCATTTAGATCAGTATTTAATACACTCTCAATTTTATTTGTGAATACTTTTATTTCTGTGGCTTTGTCTTTTTCTGTTTTCTTGTCTCCCACGAGGTAGACTCTTCCATTAGGCAGGAGGTGCATAATAGTGGATGAGCTCTGTTTCAAGGCTAGGAGGCTTGACTCTTGCTTTTGCATCTTCAGCTTCTCTGTAAAAAAAAAAAAAAACAATTTACATTTTCTTGTCAGAGTCAAAGGTACTCCCCTTCTTGGAGTCCCAGTCCCTCCTAGTTCATGTGTAAAGCAGTGTGCTAGCTTTTACTTTTAAAATTTTTACTAATTGTAGAAAGCAAAGAATATGAATAATCTAAAAATAGATCCCACGATAAGTGATTTTGACTTGTATTTGCTTTATGTATACGTATGTTTATATGTCTGAGTATAAAAGTTGTATTGTATATTGTATGCAGTGTTACATTGTATATAATGTCTTTGTCTTTTTAGATCTAATATGCCTTGAGAAATTTTTTGTACTTTTTATTGGTAATACTCTAATATAATCATGTCATTATTCCTGAGCATTTAGGATATTTTTATATTTTAATTGGAGAGCAGCTTTTTTGCCTTTTTTTTCAGATGTTTTCTTGAGGGAGTATTCTAGAATTGGGCTGGTTCAGATGACTATTGAAAACTAATATTTGCTTTTTAAGGCTTGGTGCTTTATTCCGTTCCATAAGGAATCATTAAATGTTTATGAGCTGAGGTGCAGTGTGAACTTGTTTATAGAAAGATGATGTGATGGCGGTAGAGGGGGTGAATTGCAATGGAAAGAGCTTGATGCCTCAACACTCTCGTAAAATGGTTGCTGTAGTATAATCATACCAGATAGAGAAGTGTATACTGTCTTGATAGGGAACAGTTGTGAAGAAACAGGTGATGATTTATGAACCTGAGGATGTGATTATTGAATTGATAAGGTGTTACTGGTGCTAGAATTAGGGAAATTTGGAGAGACCATTAGTGTGGGAAAATCATAACTGAGGGTCAGATGTGTTTTAAGGTATTGTCAGTTCAGAGAAGAAAAAATGCCCCAGGAAAGGCCATGGGTGGAGATAGATATTTTAGAGTCATCCACAAAGAGGTTATGCATGACACCTAGGAAATGAATTACAACTCTGAAGTAAAAATGAAAATGTCACTGTTTGAAGGTAAGAGGAAGGAGAGGAGTTGACTGTAGTGAGAAGCAGGGAATGTTCAGGAGTAGTTTAGAACCTGTGTAAAGAAGCATGCTATTAGAGCCTTTAGAAAGTGGTAGTGAACAGTACATTTACACTTTGAGGATTCACAAAAAGAATCGCTTGAATAGAAAGCTTTGCATGGGGATCCCTGGGTGGCACAGCGGTTTAGCGCCTGCCTTTGGCCCAGGGCGCGATCCTGGAGACCCAGGATCGAGTCCCACGTCGGGCTCCTGGTGCATGGAGCCTGCTTCTCCCTCTGCCTGTGTCTCTGTCTCTGTCTCTCTCTCTCTCTCTCTCTGTGTGACTATCATAAATAAATAAAAATTAAAAAATTAATCTTAAAAAAAAGAAAAAAGCTTTGCATATATATGTATGTATATATATGCATGTATATGTATATAATGTGATTTTTTAAATATAAAAACATATTTGTATGCTACTTGAAAACCTGTTACATAGTGTTGTAGAATAATGAAAAGCTACAGTTGATAGTTGTAATGAATACTCATTACCAAGAGTAGCCAGTACCGTTGGGATCCTCTTTATATGTTTTCTTTCCTGGCCACCAGAAAATATGTGCATCATATTTATTTGTTTGTGTTGTTTATTTATTTTCCACCATTGTGCACCAAAAGGGCTTCTATTCACTGATCTCCCGATAACAGCCATCAGAGTTAGCGCCCAGATTTTGCTTTGTACATACCACCCCTTACTGTGAGAGACTAGGGCTGGTGCCAGGTCTACAGCAGGGAAGGGGTCTGGTGAGCTTGCAACATCTGCTAGAAAAGAAGGAGATGCTCAAGTACTAGGAAGAGTGAAGTCAAAAGATAACCAGCATTGAAGGATCTCCACTGGCCAGTTTGGGTTCAGTTTGAGAATAATAAGGCATAATTATGGTAATTGATTATAAAACATATTGTAAATTGAAAATCCAAGAGTCCATTGAAAATTCTTGAAAGGGAGCAAGAGAGAGAGCATGAGACAGGGTAAATGGTAAAGTTCTTTGTAGAAGAATGTCATTCTAATAAATGTAGGAGGAATGATAGAATGTTATCATTTTGCATCCCTCATTATAATAATGGAGACAGGTAAGATTCATTAATGAACTCTCAAGCCATTGGGAGAAGGTTGTTAGGGAGGAAGATGTTTGCATGTCGGCTAACAGAATCCACCTGGATTCCTTGGCGATTGGCCCGGTTTGTCCATGTTCAGGCCCAGCAACAGCAGAGCCAGCAAAGTAACTGTTCTCTGGCCCTGCTTTCATGTGTCCATCTCCTGCTCTGATTCCTTTCTTCCATCTCTCTTCCACTTTTAAGGATGCTTGTGATTACATTGAATCCACCTACATAATCCAGGATAATTTTCCTGTTTAGAAGTCAGCTGATTAGCAACCTTAATTTCATTTGCCACCTTTATTCCCCTTTGCCTTATATCCTAACAAGTTTCGGAGATGAGGATGTGGGCATCTTTCAGGGGCCATTGCTCCTGTGATGTGGAGTCATGAGGAGAAATACACACTTATGGCAATATGAAAATCTATAAGTCATCTATCTTTTATACTATCCCATTAAAAACTGAAATTAACATGTGAAACTATAGTATAAAAGTAGTCTTCATTTACAGTCACTTTCAGAATGGTAATACCTTGTTAATCATGAAAAAGACATATTAAGCAAAATGGCAAAAATTTCCATATATATTTTTAATGACAAGTGACATTTGCTCCAAATGTCAAATCACATTATTGATAATATATTGTATATCTAGAACTTATGTGGGGAAATGGATTGTGATTGTTCTTTGGAGAATCATTATTTAATATTCTGTATATCCTTTCTATTTTAGCCTTTCGAGGTTTAATGCATTCAAAGAATGTTGCTTATAAATATGTACAGTGATGAAAATTAAGTTGCTTCCTTGCACTGATCTTGTGCTCAGTGAAAATTAGATGACTTTGGTTGGTCAGTACTGTTGATTTTAGGGCAAGAGGGAAACTTTTCAAATTCCCAGTTGTGGTGCTGAGAAGTTTATTGCACCCTCAGCCCTATTTTTAAATATATGTCTTGTTTCTTCCTGGTCGTGCTGACATTATGTCTTCAGACTTCTGTTTCCACGACCTGGATTCCAACCCTTGTGCATGTTGAAGTTGAAGTTGCATTTTGTTCGCCTTTGTCCCCTCAGATCCTTGTTGGTTGCTTAGCGTTACGTGTATTACTTATGAGTCATTGAATGATTGTAGTGTCACAGGTACAGCACTAAATCATGCGTTTTTGTTAGCTCATTTTTAAACCTTTCTAAGTAGGATTATTCCACGCTATACATTAGGAAGGAGAGGATCCATGTGATTCAAAAAGAGATGTGCAGGGTCACCCCTGTGACTGGTCAGGGGCTGAGTGAAGGTCTGACCCAGCGCGGACTGCAGAGCTGATGCCTTAGAACGTGTGTGTCCATCATGTTCCTGTGTCCCTTCAGCATTCCCCGGACTCCACAGCAGCATTTTCTATATCGTGTCCTGAAGACACAGTTCTAGGAGATGGACATTGGTTTTTATGACAAAAATATTCAGTGGTCCACTAAGCTCAGGGAGAGCTGTGCACATCTCCCCTTCCTTTCTTGGGACTCTGTGCTCATGAGCTCCTTCACATGGGAAGCCTGCGTACTCTTACTCTTCTAATCCAGCCTTGCCACAGGCTTGCTTGACCCCCTACCCTCCCTCCCCTTTTGGTAATATCACTAGTAACATCCTACAGAGCAGTTGGTTGTAGGATATTTGGCAAATGTTGAGAATCTGGACAAAAATCTAAAGTTTTTGGCATGACTTACTTGTAAGACCCTTCATGATTTAGAACTCTGCTGTTTTTTTTTTTTTTTTTTTTAAATCTCAGATTTGTACCTAATTCTCTGACAGTCTTTCTCGACCTGTGTTATTTCATTCCCCACTGCGTGTCCTGTTCCCTGGGCCTGGAATCTGCACAGATGAATGAGTTTAACCATTCTGCTCCCAGGCCTCTCTGGAACCTTGAGGAGACTCCTGCTGTCTGCCGTCTCTGCTTGTGATCTCGGTGATGGCACCTGACGCTCTTTTTTTTAAAGATTTTATTTATTTATTCATAGAGACAGAGAGAGAGAGGCAGAGACACAGGCAGAGGGAGAAACAAGCATCATACAGAGAGCCTGACATGGGACTCGATGCAGGGTCTCCAGGATCACGCCCTGGGCTGCAGGTGGTGCTAAACCGCTGCGCCACGGGGGCTGCCCCGCACCTGACGCTCTTTATCATTGCTTGCTGCTCTCTGTTCTTTGCTCAGGCCCAGAGTGCTGTTTGGTTTTGGGCCCCCAGTGCTTAGTGAAGGTATTAAAACATGTGAACCTTTTAATTAGCATTTGAATTGAATCACTTTGAATTGCAGTATAGTTCTTATGAACATGGGATTCCTAAACAGATGGACAGTGTGGCAGGCAGCTCCTCTTCCTGCTAACTTGGTGCCTGATTTCAGAGAGGGTCTGGCCAGTGGGGATGAGGTAGGATGTTGGGGATGGTGTTTTTATGTCTTGAACCTTTGAGCCTAGGGTGGTTTAGTGCTAAAAGTGGCAAAGATTTGTGTAATGTTAAGAATGTGTGAGTCACCATGCTCTGTACTGTGCAAACAATAATCATGTCATCCTCATCACACCCTTATTAGGTAGGAGCAGTTACTACCATCCCATTTGATATATGAGGAAACCGAAGGCACCTTATTAGATAACATGTCTGAGCTTGCAGAGTGAATACGTCTGAGCAACAGTACTGTGAAGGGGTTAACCTAGGACACTGCCTGTGAGGTATTCCTCTGAAGTGTCCCCTGCATCTTTGGTGGCACCTGGAGGATTGATAGAAACCCAAGCTGTGCACTTGGTAGGAAAGTGAGGGCCTTTTGTTATGGGTGGGGAGGGGGCAGAGAGTGCATATGGGATTGCAGGGGAAGATGGTCTATGACAGAGATGCAAAGCACCAGTGAAGTCCTGGGAAAGGGGCAGGATGATAGGGGATGCAGTTCTTTGTGTAGGCTTCCTTTCTTAGGGGACTCTAGGGTTTGGAATATGTGCATAAAGACTTGGAAAATACTGAATATAAGTTTCTTTTAAAGAAATACTAAAGTTTAGAATTTTTACTCATTCAAGGCATTCTTTCTTTCTCCCAGTTAGTTAAAATTATTATTTTTAATTCCGAGACTTGGCACTCAAACTGTCAAGGAGGAACAAAACAGACCATGGATTTGTGGCCATTTGGATGTGTGTGACCATTCATTATTTTTTGCTTGTTGCTGTGTTTAGTTTTGGAGTGCTTTCTTGGTTTCCCTGCCCTCCTCCCCTGCCTTTCTTGGAGATTGATATAAATAGAGAGGTATCTAATGTAAATGAGTCAAAGTGAGTGCTTGTTTACATCTCAGGTCAACTGGTGTTCACATAGGCAGGTGTTTTTGTTTGAAGTGTTAGATTGTCAGATCCCTGTATCTTGACCTTTTAGGTTATTTTACAGACATGAACTGAGATCTTTTTAAAGCTGTTGTGTGTCAATTAAGGTATTAACTGGCCCTATGGGATGGAAGCTTTTGTAGTTGACATCCTTGAACTTTTTTTTTTTTTTTAGATATAACTATAGCACTAACTGTTTTTTTCCTAGATGTAACTATATCACTATATATTTATATAAATATATATATTTACATGTATATACACACATGTACATACACATGTATCTAGAAACACATATATGTATAAATGACAGGGTGACTATTAGCTATTATTCGTTAAGTGTCCTTACCTGCTTTTCATGCTATGATGTTTCTTTAATTTTTTTTTTTTTTAAGATTTTATTTATTCATTCATGAGAGACACAGAGAGGGAGAGAGAGAGGCAGAGACACAGGCAGAGGGAGAAGCAGGCTCCATGCAGGGAGCCTGACGTGGGACTCGATCCCTCTGTCTGGAGGTCTCCAGGATCATGCCCTAGGCTGAAGGCGGCGCTAAACCGCTAAGCCACCCAGGCTGCCCTGTTTCTTTAATTCTTATAAAATTCCTGTGAAGCACTGCTTTTCTGCCATTGCCACTCAGGGGCTTGCAACTCAGGGAACATACTCAGTATTCTCGAAGTTGCACAAGGCTTATTGGCAGCGCCGTCCTACCGTGGCTTGCCTCTCTGCTTCCTTTCTGTCCCCATGCTCATTTTCTGCCATTGCCCTTGAACTGCTGCTGGCAAGACACATGCTACTTTGGTCACCTGGGTGTGGAGTTAGTTCCCCAGCATTTTTCAGGACAGTGACCACCAGGGCCTGATTCCAGGCTAGTCTTTGCCAGCTGCCCCTGGTGTGTGTTTTTTAAATTTTCTGCTTCTTCAGCAGTGACTGAACACTGTCAGTTATGTTACTGTTTGGCTCACCCAGCTTTTTCACTGGGTGAAGCCGGCATCGTGACAGGCAGTTTGGGAGCATGTGGTGTGAGTGTCGAGGGGACCATTGGGAGAACTGGGTAGGGGGCTCTGGATCCCACAGTAAGACAGTGAGTATACATACATATCCTCGCATCATAGTCCCGCATTCACATGTCTTTCAGATTCTTAACTTACTGTGTTCTTGTGTTTGGCCATTTATTTTTCCCATGAACTCTATGGCCTATATTGACCTGATCACCAGAAATATGCAAGTAGCTGGATATTCTGTCCTACAGGCTGGTCTTTGAGGAACGTCTGCCCTTCTAGAGAGACAACGGACACAGAAATAACAAGATAGCAAAAAGTCGAGAAACATACTACTGTTCTCCTCTTTGCTCGAGTTCTGGAGAAACACAACCTGTGTGAACCTGCACAGAACACCCTGACTTGAGTGTGTGAGCTGGGGATGCTGATATGCTGTGGTCTTGGTTTCTGTTGCTTTTCATATCTCTCCCTGGGACCATGGTACTGTATCCTATTTACTTAAATAGACCAGTCAGATAATCTTTCATGACTCTCAAGTGGAAATAATTCTGCAGTGATAAAACCTAAAGGAATAAAGGAAGAGGTTCTGATTAGATCAATAGATCGTGTAGGAGAAATTAGTTTAAAATTGGAAGTTAAAATATGAAATGTTTGTATGGAAAGTAGAAATCTATAGTGAGGGTGTTAATGTTATTACTCTGCTGCTCTTTTGACACCAAAAACAATTTTAAGTGATGCTATTTTAGGCAATTATTGGTACTTGGAAATCAATCATATTTAAAAAACACTATATATATATTTTTTATTATTTCAAGGTGTTCCTTCAGATTGTCAGGCATTGGCAGATAGATTGCCTCAGAGCGTATGTTCTAGCCTGGATCTCGCTCTTGACCCCAAGACCAGTGGGTTTGCCTCTTGTTGGATATATCTGGCAGAGCCCTCCCCACCCAGCCCTGCCCTGTTCCCTCCCCCAGTCCCTGCTCTGGGCCAAGCAGCAGGGAGTCAGACTGGTCTCTCCTGGTTCCCACACCAGTGCCACCGGCTTCCCCGCTCACTGGGGTCTGAGCCAGGTTCAGTCCTGCCCTGTCCTCCCTACCCTTCCACTGCCTCTGGCTCCAAGAGCAGGCCCCACTGACGGGCTCCCGGCTGCTGTCCTGGCCACCTTGCCTTGCTGCCCTGTCCCCTGCCCACTTCTTGCCCCCTTCTACCCGGACCACATCCCAGAGCTGTCCAGAGTACAAATGATTCTGGGCTGATGCTGCAGGTCTTCTTGCTTTTCATTTTTTTTTCCCTCCTACTGCTTATCACACTATTTGAGATGCTGTGCGTTTTACTTTTTGTTCTTGTCTGTTTCCTGCACTTGTTTTTACATTTTCTGAGCAGGGACTCTGGTTTGGTCACTGTGCACTTCAGTGGTCCTGAAGCGTTCTCCCTATCGGGTGTGTGACTTGGTGTGTGCCCATGTGACCAGTGTGTCCTTGCAGGGGTGTGGCAGGCTGGTTGCCACTGCATCCTGTCCGGAAGCTACACATTATAGGATGGAAGCTCCATGAAGGCACAACCTTAACTGACTTTGCATATTAGTGACACACGCAGTAAGCGACTAGTCCTCTTGCAGGAGCACAATGTGTGTATAAAGGCAGAAATATTTTATCAGGAGCAAGGCATTTTGATTGTATAGCTTTTCAGCTTTGGGACTGTTTTATTTCTGGTGATGGGTAGATCATAAAATTTCCAAAGCAGTTACGATGTTAAAAAATAATCAAGCAACACTGTGATGGTGGCAATGAGAGGTAGACTGCATTCAGTAATCATAGTTTGCTGGCAATGTTATATTCAGATGTGTTGGTGAGATTATTTTAGTCGGACTTGACTTATATTTTTTAATTGAGGATGACATTGAGACTTTGATGCTAGTTGCGCTCATGTAGCCCAAATTTAAAGACTTTATACTTATTTGAAGTCTGATTTTGGATAAATGAACATTTTACATTTGACTATAATTGAGTTGTATTTTAGTATTATAAATTTTTCCTATAATAAAAAATTGTTATTCCTCTAAATATTTAGTATTCTAGACATTCAGCAGGTAATTTAAGAATTATATTAGGTGGAAGCTTTCCCTCTCTCTGTACTTTTTAGTTAGTTCCCCTGTGTGGTGTAATATTTTTGTTTCAATTCTTAAAACTTACACATTTTAATTAATAAAATTTTTTTCTTTTAGAAATTGCACTGTGGTTCTGAGCTCACATCTCCTAAATTATACTTGGTCGTGTAAATAAGCTGTGCTTTGCAACTTTGGGCTTTTAACCTTTGCTCTTTGCTATTAGCTTTATGTTTTTTTAATTATAGGAAAATAGAGGACTGTAGGGAAGTTATGACTTAAGCGGACTGTTGTTATTACTACATTCTTTTTTAAGGAAATGAAAAATGTTATTTATTTTGTCCGAATCAAGCAGGAACAAATATAGAATATCTTGTACTATTACTTTTGCTAAGCCTTTAATATCATCACAGTTTGATTCTTTACATGTAATCATTATTTTTCCATTTTAATGATTTATAGTGTGCTCAGTTATTTATAGTGTCAAGCATGTATTGTCCATAGTTATTACCTATATATAAAAAAGAATGAGTGCCATTTTCAGTGTATACAAATACATTATTTGAATAATGAAGTCACAGTCATTTAAAAAATACAAATATATTATTTTAGCCTCGAAACCCTAATATTAAAGGAATAGAACCAAAATAGGCCAGACATGAAGCAAAAAGAAAAGAGAGGCATTCACATTTTTAGAAATTGTTAGTCTTAGCGTTTGACATGTCTCTTTTGTAAGGGCCACAGTACTTTACAGCCTTACGTTGCCCATTTGTGCAAACATGTCCAGATGAATTCAGTGTTTAATGTTAAGAATCTTATAACATGCCAATTTGATTTGTAGCCCTTCATATCATAGAATGCTAATTAAAATCATATTTTTGCATATGTCATGCCTTTCATGTACATATGCAAATAGATTCTGTTGCCTTTCAGCTATTGGTAATTAACTTTATGAAGGACAGCTGTAATACATAATTAACAAAAATGTTTGCAAGCCCTTTTACACTGAAAGTTATAACATAATTTTTTTTTTCGCTTATCAAGAGAACCATTTTAGTTTGATGCTTCTGAATGAGATTTAAATTGTTTTAAATAATCACGATGTAATTAAATTGATGTTGTACTGTGTTCGGAAGGAGATTGGTGTTCTAGGGACTGGCTGCTGATTCTGGTCCATTTTATATTTATGCCCTCAGAATTGAATTAAGCTGATTTGTGTAGAAAATAAGATAGCATGTCAGGTAATACTTTTGTTTGTTTTAGTTATTGATATCTTTTTGGCACTTAAGTACTTTTTTTTTTTTTTTTTTTTTGCTTATGCCACAATAAACATTTACATCATTTTTAAAGACCTCTTTTCAAATTATTGCCTTGTTATCAAGGAAGCTTCATGGAGGTTATTCATTTTCTTTTTTATAGTCCCTTAAATATTTAATAAAATGGTATTTTCTCAAACTTTCATTATTGAAGTTTGGGCTCAATTACAGGGCAGTACCAGTTAGGTCAAGGCTTTGCTTTGTCTTTCTGATGATGGGGAAGTACAGTGACTGAGCTACAGTCACCGTTTCTGCCCACTTGTGTACCTGAGTAAGAAAATGAGCCAGTTAATTTAAATACAGTTATTTCTTCTGATTTTTAGGTATGACAGTACATTTGATCTATAGACTCCTTGTCTATACCAGGAGTGCCACTGTAATGTGCATTTTCATGTTATATCCACATATAAATGCCTGTTTTTAAATACTTCATGGACATATTTTTAGCAGAGTCATGTTTTAGTTCTATAATTATTCTTATTTCTTTCTTTAGGGTTGCTTTTGTAATGAAGAAGCACTTAAATACTCATCTACTAGGCAAACATGGAGTTGGCACCCCAAAAGAAAGGTAATTTTCACTCATTTTAAAAAATTTAGTAAATACAATTATATTTGCATTTTAGGCCATGTTTAATGATGTGACTTCTAGAATGTTTATCAAATTAGTTCATCATATTTTGAGTTTTTGGTACTCTGTTGTTGAGTATTGTATTTCATACCATTCTTCCACAAAAATTTAATGTCCTTTTAATTCTAAAAATTCTGATCTAAAAATATTTGCAAAGATTTGAAGGACTTTGAATGTGTGAAATTGTGAAATAACGTTGAAACAGTAGACAAGTTTATTTGGAGGGGATTGACCTCTGCACATGTGTTTGAATGAACTAAAATAATGATGTAAAAGTAAACTTTGTTTCTTCCTGTATTTTTATTTTGAATTTTTAAAGCAGTATTTTCAAATTCTTACTGTAGAATTAAACATTGCTGATACTAAAAAAGAAATACATCTTGTGTCATCCCCAAAATAATACTATAGTTGCCATGTCATGAAAAATAACACCACAATTATTATGTCATCAACTGCCAGGCTTTCTTTTTTTCCTGCTACTGTATCATAATTAGCTTCATCACATAGACTTAATTATATTAGGTGAGCAGAAATATAGCAGTGTCAGCTATCAGATGAGTATAGCTACTTCTATAGAAGTATGGCTACTTCTAAAATTTTTGAATCTGCAAAATGTACAACTCAGAACTAGTGAGAATTTCTCTTTCTTTCCTTCAAAGACATGGGATATTTACCCCCAATCCTCTAAGATGGTATCGGAAACTCTTGTAGACACTCCTGGAAGCTTTAGGTTTTTAGTACTTTTTAAAGATGTCAATAAAGATGCAGTTTGTTCTACAAGTCTGCAGCTTAGGACTTCCAAGGACCTCTTCCTTATTTGCAAATGTTTAATTGCCTTTTTAAAAAATTTAAAATGCTCTTACCAATATTTTCTGTTTACAAGCAGTTTAACTTGACTCTTCTATTGAAGGCATATTATTTTCTTTAGCATTTTAGTTTGGATGTGACTATTTTGTCAAAATATTGAGTGCTATGTATGCCTACTCCTTATCTTTTGATTTCTGGTACTTCTCTTTGAAGCATTATATTTAATTTGAGCCAAACTCTATGTATTGAACATATCCTGAATGCATTATTCTTAAAATTCAACAAATTCTTTATTACTTAAATTATAATTTGGAACTTGTCAAAGTTTTGTTTCATGAGTGTATAAGGAAGAGGAAGCAAAAACATTTGTCATACTATGTTTTTGTTGCTTTCACATGCATTATCTCAATAATCACTCTGAATTATTATTAGCAGTGCATTATTATTCCAGGTTTTTAGATCTAAGGACTGAGATTCAGAAATATGTAGTAACTTACTCAGTGTTTTTAATTAATGAATGTTAGAATTGTTATTTTTCTGACTCTAATCCCATTGTCCTTTCTTGTACTAATTATCTCACCTTGAGAATCTTTACATACAGGTACTTAGTATATTTTGTTCCCCAAATAAATTTTGAATGAAAACAGATCAGATGATTACTGAAAAGAAAATACTTCCCTTACTGGGTAACTAGTATATGTTTTGAACTCAAATGTTCAAAACATTTGAGTTTTGAAATTGTTTTTTAAAGCAAAATTCAGTTCAAGATTTTGCTTTTTATTTAGGAATTTAAAAAGGTAAAATAAGTTTTCATATCGTTTCATACAATGAAAAATTCATTACCTGATACATATTTTTATCCTTTAGGCACTTAAATACAGTAGACACCTCTTGTGTATTATGACAGTAGGGTGAAGAGCCCAGACGTACTGTTTGGTTTCCATTACCTTTTCTGTATACTCCAGGAACAGTTGCTTGTTTCCGCTCATTTTGTCCCTTGACACCTAGAGGGAGGCTACACAGTGGCAAGAGAAAGATAGCATGTCTTCCTACCCTTTGAGAGGTGGTTAGCTTTTTCTCCGGCATTAATCTGGTTTTGACTTGAAAATCAGAAAAGGAACCTCAAGTGGGAAAACACACCATCTTCTGGGTCCTGACCCCCATGTAGTCCAGACTGTTGAGATCCTCTCAACTGGGCATCTTCCATTGAATTGTTATTTAAATGACCTCTGTGTTTCAGAAGCCTTCTCGTTTAGGACACTTGTTTCTAGGGCGCTCCCTCTCACTGCACAAAAATACTAAGTCAGAAGGCCGGGACCCCCACCGCAGTGTCCTTTCCCAGTAGACCTGCATGGTTGGGGAGAGTCACATTCAAGTAGCAAAGTCTAGCACTTTGTAGTAGCAAAGTCAGTGCCAAAGGGCTCCCATTCCACCTTTCTTCCTACCTCGGGGAGGGAATTGATGCCTTTTAATGATTTCAGGAAACAAAGAAACTCTTTATCAGCATTTTGAACCTTCATTTTGGGCATAACTGTTCTTTAAATTAAGTTAAACATTTTTTTCTTACCTATTTAAAACATTAATGCCTTGGCTATAATTTTGCAAGCTTGCTGTATTTTAATTTCTCCAGGACAAAATAATCAGCTTACTTTTTTATGTTTTAAATTTGATTCTTCCTTCTTATGCATTGCATATTATAGCAAATAGTAATAGAAGTTAACCAAATAGGCTGTGACAATTAAATTAATAATGCATTTTGTTTGCAAGTATTTAGGCCTTGTGCTTTGACTGATATATGCAAAAATGATAATTTATTACAAATAAATTCGTATATTTGCACTATAGTTTGATGAACCAGTAAATTTTGTCAGCATGACTGTCATTAGCACAGAAAGCTAGACAATTTCAAATATATATGTTTGACTTCATGGACACCTGAAGTGATGGCTTGTGTAAGAACATGTTTTTTTGTCCCTAAATTTGCATGAAGTTACTTTAAGGTACTAAGTACACTACTGTATTTCTGAAGTCTTGTACACTTAAATATAAATAACTGAATATAGCCTCATTCGATTCACATTCCAAAATAATAAACTCCAATTAATTTGCAAGTTCATTCTAAAGTATTTATTTTAAATAAGTAATTCTGTTTGTAATATAGTAAGCCAAAGTATCTTTATGACTGAGTTTGCTAATAGTAATCAAGAAAACGAGCCTATGTACAATTACCACCACTGAAACAGCCCTAATAAGTTTTTCTCATGTGGAAGTCAGGTGCATATTATAATAGAAGGAGATGGCATTCCTAGTTCCCTGTGTAGAAGTCAGCTGGGCTTTGAGTGATTGTAAATAGCAGGAGGGGAAAAGGCTCACTGGGATTCTGGTGTTTGTGGTGTTCAGGGGCCAGCAAAGTTATCTGCTCTGACAGCATCTCAGGGGGCTTTTACGCCCAAACCACTTTTTCCAATAGAGGATTTTAAATTGGATCCATGTGTCAGAGAGTCTAAGAGCTAAATAATTCATAACAAAGGAAATGTACCTGTTTTTTTCAAGTTGTTAATTAATATCCAGATAAAAACCTTAGTATTTCTTTAGTGAAGCAATTTGGGAGGCATCTACTCAGCTTGTGAAACTCTGTGTTATGGTCGACATGGGGAGTCTTTAGACCCCAGGGCGAGCCCAGGATTGATCAGTGGTTTTGTTCAGGTGAATGGGTTTTCCCTAGACCTGTTTCAGATCCCTGAGCTCTTTTCATTTATGCTGGCTCTATCTCTTTTTACCAGACACTTGGAATTTGTGGTTAGCTATCTTCCTTTTAATACTATGTTTGATCTTATTGATAAGATCAATCAAGATTGATAAGTAAAATCTTTCCCCTCACATTTTTATACATACCAGGTATTACCTAGACCAACCGTGAAATAGAAGTACTGGCAGCTCTGATACTTGGTTCTGGTTTGCTGTAAGCCATTAGGACCAGACTACCAGATGTGATACCCTATAGGGCTTTGGAGTCTTTCTCGTCTCCTTTCCTTTCTTTTCTTTTTCAGAAATTTTTATATTTAAATGTTAACACTTTATGAAAGTACCATTGTTACCTGCTTTTCAGTTTAGATGGAAACATAACTTTTTCTTAAAACTTGAAAGTATCCCAAACCTAAACATTCCTAGAAAAAAGCATATAGATGTGCACATGCAGTTGTCTTTGAAATTTTGCTAGTGGTAACTTGGGTTGATTAGAAACTTAAATTACATTTATTTATTTAAAGATTTTGTTAATCAGAGAGAGAGGGTATAGCAGGAAAGAGGGACAGAGGGAGAGGGAGAAGCAGGCTCCCTGCTTGATCCCAGGACCTCGGGATCATGACATGAGCCGAAGGGAGATACTTCACTGACTGAGCCACCCAGGCACCCCAAAAACTTAAGTTACCTTTAAATGAGAGAATAATACAGTTTATAAAAATTCTGAATTACACTTATCTAGAGATTTTCAAATTTTTCCTATCAGAAGAGTATGAGATTAACTCCTGTTATTGTCACTTGATTGTCCATTTGAAAGAACTGTGTTCCTTTGGCTAAGTTGTCATAATTGCTTTCATTTTCTGTATGAAAGTATCATTATCAGGGTGATTAAGCCTCAGTGGATTAAGCCTCAGACTCTTATTTTCTGCTCTTGATCTCAGGGTCTTGAGTTCAAGCCCCACATTGGGCTCCATGCTGAGTGCTGGATATGGAGTCTACTTAAAAAAAAAAGGATTGTCATCTTCTTCAGTGTTTATTCCTTATGAATGTCTGTAGGGTAAATACTGTTTTCTGTTCTACCCCTGAAATGGATACCTTATTCTCATGGATGTACTGAGATATTTTATTCTGTGTTGTGTGACCATTGTGTGATATCTGTGGAGTGTTCTTTGTAAAACTTGTTGGTCACTTTATTCCTTCTGGCCTTAGGCTCACTATCACCATTACTCGCCCACTGCATTGGTCTTCCCCTCTCATTTCTTCTCTTACCCAAATGGTTAGCAGTACTTTTTTTCTTTTCTATCTTTTTTTTTTTTTAAATGAGGGCCCACTTTAAGAAAAATAGAGTGTTTATAGGCTCTTTTCTGTTGTAAAAAAATATATTTATACCAGAAATAACTCTTGAGCCAAAATGGAGGAAAACATATCTTCTTTACACCTCAGTATTGCATGAGCTCAGGACTCTGTTTCTTCTGTCTTTTCTCATTTCTCCATCTGCAGACAGTATCCAGGGTAGAATAGAATTAGTATCTTGTGATCATTTACTACGGTTTTATTGTGAACAAGTAGGATTGAACAGACATATAGCCCTGCTAAGTTATCACTTCTATGTGGAAAGATAGATAGAAGTCCCATCAATTCATCTAAAACCAAGGTTATTTATTATTTTTAGAAAATTTCCTTTTATACGTTACAGATTTAAACTGACAAGTTATTAAGGTGCATACAGAGATAAGTATATATTTTCCATGAAAGATACCTTGTCAGTGTCTGGGAAATATTTCTCAATTAAGTGGATAATTTAAATGTTCAATCGTTGCTTCCTGACAAGTGTTTTCTTACTGAAATGGGTATTTTCTAACTGTGATTTGATGAATTTTCCTGGTGGAAGTTAACAGAGGTGTCAGTGGTCTAGAAGGTTGGGTTCTCAGATCCTCA
This sequence comes from Canis aureus, assembly GCF_053574225.1. Taxonomy (NCBI): domain Eukaryota; kingdom Metazoa; phylum Chordata; class Mammalia; order Carnivora; family Canidae; genus Canis; species Canis aureus. The sequence continues at coordinate 5,052,066 of NC_135611.1, read as the reverse complement.
TTTGTTGGTTGAAGTTTCCAACTTACTCTTTGGCAAGGGATTTGGACCTAGTTAGGGTTAATTCTTGTGGCTCATCCCCAAGGGGATGGAAATCCCTCTTTCAGGCTCCTGCCTGCCTCTGGCTCCGCAGCTTCCGTGGAGCAGTGGCGGCCCTGCTCCTCCTTCAGCAGAGGGTTCAGGAGCTGCAGGGAGCCTCTGGCCTCTGGACACCTGTGCAGCGGTTGCCCGTGCTGTCCTGAGTGCATATTCCTTCCATTCCCTTACTCTTGTGCTTCCACTTACTCTTCAGTTAGCACCGTCACAAGAGAGCCCCTTGCCTTCACTGCCTTGCTTTTGTTTTCTAAGGTGGAATGGACTTCTTAGTTTTTGTGGTAATGACTTACACTTAAGGATGTTTAAAGAAGTAGCCTTATAAAATGCATGTCTTTATTATTAAGATAGTCCTCAGGTTGCTGCTCATGAAAATATGTCAGATCTTCCTGTGAGATTCAGGGGCCAGTTTCTCTCTGGCCTTAATTCCAGGAAAGGTTGTGCTTTTCTGAAACAACTTGTCATTTTGGTCTTAAGTACCAGCACATCCCCTATATAACTGAGTTTTCCTCTTTATGTTTACTGCTGGGAAGCTCATTGCCAGAATTGTAGTCCATCTCTAGACAGTGGAGTGGATTTCATGGTACACATTTTATTTACTGTTATTGCTTCGGGTCTCATCATTTTTTCCCTTAGGGAAAATTCCCATTTTATGTAAGCAATAACCACCTCACATAAATCACTGCTCAGATAATTCAAGGGAAGTTTTGTAATGGGAATTTTGATAAAGTAGGGTCAGTATTTGTCTGTGAGCGCATATGCCTTCAGCTGTTAGGTTTTGGTGCAATGTATTTGGTAGCACGCAGTCCTATTATGAGGCTTTTTAAAAATTGTTCTTGCCCTCTGGTCTGAAAACTTAGTGTACTTCCTGTACTGGTTCAAATTATGCTTTTTATTTCTCAAGATTATTTATTTTGAAGACTGCTTGCTCCTAAAGTTTGCTGGTCAGACATAGTTAATATGTATTCCACAGGGGAAGAAGTGAGGATTGTGTACCTTTTATACCGATGTCCTCAGTCAGAAATAAGGACATCTTACTGCATTGTGGTTACGTTGATCGAATACCATATGACTACTTTAAAGGAAATTCTCATGTTGGTAGCAGAGGAATTTTAAGTGTTAATGGGGTATATATTTGCTGGGCATTTTAAAGACACGAGTATTATATGATCTTTGTTTTTAGAAGAGATTAGTTACTGTACAGTTGTCCATAATGTATATAAAGAAAGGGACAAGCTACACAGTGATGCAAAGAAAAGTTTTAAGAGAGGAAACAGTCTTCCATAAGGGTTATGATAGGGGGTGCTGATAAAGGTTATCTCATTTTTTCATTGAATTATTCTTGTAGTAAACATTTACTACTCTGGTTAATACTGTGTTCCCAAATTCAGATGGTATTGATGTTTAAATACGATGATACACCTTTGTTCTCATGCCCCTCAAATTTGGGGCTGATGGTCTGTGGGTCAGGATAGAGAGATATAACACATATAAAGGTAAAAGAGATTTATATTGAGTATAAGGCTCTAATGGAAAGACAATTGGGTGCTATTCCAGAGAATATCTGGAGAGGTGCTATTTTAGGATGGATGGTTGGAAAGACCTTTTTACAGGGCTACATTTTAAGTGTAATTTGGAGTTAGAGCCTTCCCAGCAGAGCACAGTCAGAGGCCCTCTAGGAGGTGCGTGGGAGCCTGGCGTGTTCTGTTCCCATGTGCCTGGAGTGACCTTGGGCATAGGGTTGGGGGAGAGTGGTGTAAGATGAAGAACTGAAGATCCACAGCCTGTGCATGCTTTAGGAAATGGTCATCAACCTGGAATGTTTAAAGGGATTGTGGGAGGAGTTAGGATGAGTCTGGGAAACTGGGTTGGAATCGGCTGAAAAAAACGTTGAGTCCAGTGCCAGTTCCCTTTCACTCTGTCCTTAAGAGGAAGACTGAGAAGTTAGAGCTCTTGGAATGATTCGTCCATCAGTGTGGAGTTTAGACCCCAGGGAGAGACACTGTGGGCAAGCGAGTTAGCATTGTCACAGCAACAGATACTGGTGAGTGCTGTTTCCCGTCCTTGGCTTGCTGCCTGGACCATTCCATCCTTCCAGTTCCAGTGTCCTTCTGAATCAGGCTGCAGAGCCATTCTGCAAATCAGCCTTTTAATCATCTGTTTTATTTTGTTAGACACATTTTTTTCTCAAAAAGAAAAAACTCCAGAACCCATTTTATTCCTTTCTTGATGCTTTGGTTTTCCCTGCAGCTCCACCTCCCCCCAAACCCCGTGCACTCAGAGTGCACCCCATCTCTCCTGCTTACCAGTCCAGATATTTTCTGTTTCCAGTCTCAGCCCAAGGCCTCTGTCCTTTGTGAGTCTCTTTCTCATCCATTCCATCTCTAATGGATCTTGTTTTTCATCATATTCCTGTGGAACATGGATGAATAAAGGGTAGATATGTGTATGGTTAGGAATTCCTATATTCCCCCCAACACTTCCACCTCCCAAAATAGGAAATCCAGAAGACTGATAATACTGCATACATTATAATTATGTCATCTGGTACTAGTTCAGTGAGTTATTAGAACATAGTTGTATGGTTAGTACTGATAATCGTTATCACAATGATGTCTGCTGTATTCTTATTACCATCTAGACATAACTGGATTCTGTGGTGATAGTGAACTGTCTATACCTTTTTTAGTATGAATGTTTGAATTTCTTTAGCATACGTTGCTGTTTAATGTGATAAATTCATTTGAAGAGTTTTTGTTTTGTTTTTGCTATGCTTTAGTAATTCAGACAGATCTTGGATATAAGAATATCTTTTGTTTTAACCTTTTTAAGGTCAATGAATAAATGATTCCAAATAGGATCGATGAAATATGTTAAATGTTCAGAATATAGGTGTTTTCCCCTGGCAGGCATCTAGAATATTTTTGGCTATTCTCTTCTTTTATTTCACTTAAATTACTTTTAGAACACTGGGGCTTATACATCTGGACTCTGACTAAAATGTGCCTTAAGCTCTTATCTTTAATTCCCAGTCAGTGCCAGAATTAAAAAGAACAAAGGCCTATATGTTCACTGCAGCCTTCAATTATGCTTAATTACCAACTTTTATACAGTTTCATTATACAGTACTGACTTTTTGTGAGAGGTTCTTTATATTCATGATGTCTTGGTAGTTGCTTATAAAAGTCCAAGATTAAAATTTTTCCTGAGGAATTTCAGGAAACTTGTAACCTTTCTGCAATACTTTTTATAAAGTTGGATCAAAGCAAATTTCATCGACCATTTTAACAGATGATAAACAAGACGTTTACATCTCATTACACTACGGAGCTCTAATAGGAAAAATCAAGGGTTCACATAGGCTACTCTCTAAGCTCTCACCCCCCATTTCTTGGTCCTGGGGTCACTTGTACAATCAGCTGTGAGCTTAACACAAAGGACATCTCCACTGGTATTCTAGTTCTCCCACCCTTAGTGCTGACAGGAGAAAACAAGCAAACAGTGATGTGCCCTTTGAGACATGTTGGTCCCATAGTAATCCTAATGTTCTTCCAAAGCACTCTTTCATTTCAGCCAATCCTTTATTCCCTTTCAGAAGAATCATGATGTCATTTGATGCTTACTAAAATGTTAGCACTTCCCCAGATTGAATCATGTAAATTAACACTTAGGTTGAAAACCATTAAATATTATTACTTTCATATGCGTCAACCTAATTTTATTTTGAGTTGTTTCTGGCATATGATCTCAATAGAGATCTGCTTTTCAGAGAAAGAATCCTTTTAATGTAATTCTAGTTCTTTCTTGTTTTATGAATGCTTTCCTAGGCCTACCATGGTGTAGTAAGTGTGATATAGGAGTTCGGTCAAGGTAGCATGAAAAACTCTCAGCATACTGTGTGTGGTGTTTCCACTCCTTGTCCTACTGGAAGACATGGCTGTGTCCTCTAGGTGGGTCAGTATGGTTGTCCTTTCAAACAAAGTCCAGATTTTGTCTCCTTGTAAATCTTCCCCTACATTCTCATTCTCTATAATCACTTCTTCCCACCTAGGTCAGTGTACTACTTAATACATTCCTTTTAAAATAGGTGGTGTATACCCTATTCCCACACTAGATAATTTCTTGAGGGCATAGTTGGTGACTTCCTTTCTCTGTTTTTCAAAGGGTAATTGACACTCAATGCCTATTGATGGGTTTAAATCTTCATTGAAATTTTTCTTTTTTAAGATGGACTTATTTTTTAAAGAAGATATTATTTATTTATTTGACAGAGAGAGAGAGAGAGAGAGAAAGAGAGTGAGAAGGAGCAGGGGAGCAGGGGGAGAGGCAGAAGCAGGCTGTCCACTGAGCAGGGAGCCTGACGTGAGGCTTGATCCCAGGACCCCAGGATCATGACCTATGCCAAAGGCAGATGCTTAACCTACTGAGCCACTTAGATGCCTCAAGATGGACTTTATCTTTGCTGATTTAATTTGATCTATGATCAAATCATAGACTACTATGATTTGTAGTCACACTATGAAACAGGTATTACAGACTGACAGAGTTTTATGCACTTATAGATGGTCTTGCCTCTTAGTGTACCAAGCTCAGGTGCATTCTTCTGAGTGTCTGTGGCTTTCCATCTCAGCTGTGATAGATGAGGCTGACACCTGCTCTCAGTTCTCAGGGCTGAGGTGATGTGAGCATGGATTTATAGTTGTACAAGGGGAAAACATCATGGTCTATGTATGCATAGCATTCTGTCTTTTAAAAAATGCTTGATAAAAAAAAATAAATAAATAAAAAACAAAAAAAATAAAAAATGCTTGTTTTTAGGTAAAAACATATAAAGGAGTTCAGTTGCTGATGTCTGAATATCCGAAGCCCCTTTTCTATGCTAATCTGATCAAGTCAATGATTGTGGGAAACAGCAGATTCAGCAGAACATACTTATGAAAAGTTTTATTTAAACCCCATTTTTTTGCATGTTAATTACTACTGATAATTTTCTATTCTCCCAGGATTCAAAATGTCTTTGTCTCATTTCATAGTTACCATTAAGTAATATGGATGTGCCGTTTATTCTCAGCAAATAGGAAGTGACAGACTTATTGCTGGATATCATGCTTTTAAAAATTTATGGTTTGTTTTTTAAAAAAATATATTGTTTATATGATTACCGGATTTTGAAGATGAGGAAAAATTTTAACAAAATAACTAGCCCAATGTTTATTATTTATTAGTACTTGTAATAATAGCAGTTTTTGAATGTATTTTAAGAAATGTGTGGGAAATATCAGAAAGGGAGACAAAACATAAAGACTGCTAACTCTGGGAAACGAACTAGGGGTGGTAGAAGGGGAGGAGGGCGGGGGGTGGGAGTGAATGGGTGACGGGCACTGGGTGTTATTCTGTATGTTAGTAAATTGAACACCAATAAAAAAATAAATAAATAAAAAAAAAAATAAATCTTCAATGAATTTTTGAGTTTCCTCTTTTGCTTAAACAGAAAGAAACCACACATACATAGAATATAGCCTTTATAAAACCAAAGGAAAAAGCTGGGTGCTCCATCTGAACTTGGAAGAGAGTCCCAAAGATGCTCAATTATGAGGCACCTTCTCTGCATCTCAGAGAAACTATAGGGTTCTCAAATCAGAATAAAGAGAGTCTCTTTCTATTTGCAGAGCTCTTTTACCTGAACTGTAGGCCACTGACTTTTGCAATTTTAACATTCATAATATTTTGATGCCTGAGTGATCAGACATAATTTCAGTTCCTTTGGACATCCTCGGTTGGAACCGGACATGCTCTAAGGCCACTGAGTCAGAGCCCCAAACTCAGCTGTTGTGAGAGTCCAGCCCTGCAGTCTTTTTTTTTTTTTTAATTTATTTTTTATTGGTGTTCAATTTACTAACATACAGAATAACCCCCAGTGCCCGTCACCCATTCACTCCCACCCCCCGCCCTCCTCCCCTTCTACCACCCCTAGTTCGTTTCCCAGAGTTAGCAGTCTTTACGTTCTATCTCCCTTTCTGATATTTCCCACACATTTCTTCTCCCTTCCCTTATATTCCCTTTCACTATTATTTATATTCCCCAAATGAATGAGAACATATAATGTTTGTCCTTCTCCGACTGACTTACTTCACTCAGCATAATACCCTCCAGTTCCATCCACGTTGATGCAAATGGTGGGTATTTGTCATTTCTAATAGCTGAGTAATATTCCATTGTATACATAAACCACATCTTCTTTATCCATTCATCTTTCGTTGGACACCGAGGCTCCTTCCACAGTTTGGCTATCGTGGCCATTGCTGCTATAAACATCGGGGTGCAGGTGTCCCGGCGTTTCATTGCATTTGTATCTTTGGGGTAAATCCCCAACAGTGCAATTGCTGGGTCGTAGGGCAGGTCTATTTTTAACTGTTGAGGAACCTCCCCACAGTTTTCCAGAGTGGCTGCACCAGTTCACATTCCCACCAACAGTGTATGAGGGTTCCCTTTTCTACGCATCCTCTCCAACATTTGTTGTTTCCTGCCTTGTTAATTTGCCCCATTCTCACTGGTGTGAGGTGGTATCTCCTTGTGGTTTTGATTTGTATTTCCCTGATGGCAAGTGATGCAGAGCATTTTCTCATATGCATGTTGGCCATGTCTATGTCTTCCTCTGTGAGATTTCTGTTCATGTCTTTTGCCCATTTCATGATTGGATTGTTTGTTTCTTTGCTGTTGAGTTTAATAAGTTCTTTATAGATCTTGGAAACTAGCCCTTTATCTGATACGTCATTTGCAAATATCTTCTCCCATTCTGTAGGTTGTCTTTGAGTTTTGTTGACTGTATCCTTTGCTGTGCAAAAGCTTCTTATCTTGATGAAGTCCCAATAGTTCATTTTTGCTTTTGTTTCTTTTGCCTTCGTGGATGTGTCTTGGCACAGCTTGGTTCTGGGGTGTCCTTCTGTCTCAGGTCTCTAGTGCCTCTTAGAAGAGCTTAAAACCAAAACAGTTTAATCAAGTGGATTCCACTGTTGGGAGTTGGTGATGAAAATAATAAAAGAATGAAAAAAAAATCTGAGAAAGTAATCATTCACAGCTGGAAATACGAGGGTGGGACAATTAAAATCTGGAATGTCGGCAGCCCTGGTGGCCCAGCGGTGCCTTCAACCTGAGGTGTGATCCTGGAGATCTGGGATCGAGTCCCACTTCGGGCTCCCTGCGTGGAGCCTGCTTCTCCCTCTGCCTGTGTCTCTGCCTCTCTCTCTTTCTCTGTGTCTGTCATGAATAAATAAATAAATAAAATCTTATAAAAACCCTCTGGAATGTAACGTTCCAGGTCTAGCTTTGGTGGTGAATCCACAGATGTTCACTCTGTTGTTGAATGCATAAATACAATAACATGGAGCCACTGGGGGCCCAGGATAACCAAAGAGGATTTTTGGCCCAGTTTTGTGCTCCGAGGTCTTTGTAGTAAGGCCATCACTTCCCATACCCAGATGCCCCATATCATGTGCTTTTTGTACAGCAAAGCAAAGGCGACATTAAAGACATGTACTTAGTCCTCTGGCTAGTGAAGCAAGTGCTTTTACTGCATCCTGGAGAAGTGACTCTCTTACTGGTGGTGCCATAAATGGAAAACATTTGACTTTGGGACAAAAATGTCATTTGTTACAAAATTATTAGCCTTTAAAAATTTATCTATAATATCAGTGTGGACTGTTAATTCATGTGGCTATTTAATTCACTTTTATTACGAGAAGAGTTTGATTGGAAATCTTAGGAAGTGTTTTCCTTTGTGTAGTGTGAGGTTGACATCGGAGGGACCCTCTGTCGACTGTGTCATGGAGAAGCGGTTTCATCAGGGCACAGAGGTTCCCAGGGAGGGGTCCTGAAGCCAGCTTGCATCCCTTGTGGACGATCCCCTTTATAGACAGACACTGGGGTTTCTGGCAGCCATGCCTGACCTCGCTTGTTAGGAGTCCTGGTGAGGCTCCAGGAGTGTCTGAGGATAAAGCCTGGGAAAGCTCTGTCCTGGGAGGCGGAGGTGTTTGACTCCAGGGATGGATGTTTTGAATTTCATTTGGAAATCGCTTCCTTTTGCAGGGCCCCACTATACCTGACTGTGCTCTGCATCACTGTTGCTCTTCTTGTAGATGCCTTCTGTGCTGATGTGGCGCCACCCAAAAGGTCAGAATGCTCTGCTGAGCTGTGCTGGCCTAGCCTCAGTGTGTTGCCCAGTATGTTGTGCCCCTGTCCTCGCTTGTCTCCTGGTGGACACCGTCCTCCCTCGTGGTTTTGATTGTGGGGACTTGGGTCCATGTTACTACAGTAATAGCGTATGAATTGGAGGGTAGAGTTCATTTGTATTCCTTACTGGAAGAATTTATAGCTTTTTAATGAATTTAGACTGTGTTTATAGAATCACTAAGATTCTAAAGGGGTCACTTAATTTTTTAAAAATAATCTACCAGCTTTTATGAAGGAGAGTATATTCAGTAGGACTTTTCTAAAGGTTTCAGTTCATATGACTTGCAAATGTCAGTGGCTTGCTATATTTAATTTGTCCTAACACAAGGTAGCTTATTGCAGAATTAGCTTATCGCGGAATAATAAGAATTTTGGATTTTAAAGGGAACCTTTACATTTCACAGATGTGAAAATAGTTTCAGAGAGAATTGACTTAGACTACCTAGTTATTCAAAATCTTGACAATTCAATAGAGTTCTGTGTCCACAAATTTTGTGAATTTCATTGCATCCTTCTTTGGTGAAAAAGAGTTATGATTCCATAGTTCTTTGGTAAAGCTGTGCTGTTTCATGGCTGATCTTTTGATAGTATTGCATATAATGCTTAATAGCTTCTCAGCACTTTTATCTTAGTAACTGCTGGCAAATTAGGTACAAGTTAGTGTATTTATGAAACGCAATCCTCCCCCCGTTTAAGGTGCTTATTCATGAAATAGAATATATAAAAAGTGGAAAAGTCTGAGTGTATTTGTTTAAATGAACAAGATATGTTTGTTTTTAGTCTGAAGCATATTGCTGTAAAACTTTTATAGTGATGCTATTTACAGAAATTATAGGCTTACTTTGTTTCAATGATGGCATCATTATTGTTAGCATTTGTTGGAATATAAAATATAAAGCATGATTTTTCTTGAGAACATTACATAATGAAAGGTATATCAACTGAACAAAGATGCAGTTTTCTTCTCTGAACAGGAGGGAAGATGTGCAGACTGGGGCTGATGGCAACATCAACTTACACATCTAACACACCTAGTTGGCATAATCGATTGGTCATATCATGAATGTTTCCTTGTTATTCTGTACAGACTTTACAAAGTGAAATTCCATTTAGCCATTACATATAAATCAATACATCGGAAACCTTTTTATGGAAGTTTCTGCTCATCTGCTGATATCACAGCACTGAAGAAAAATCTTCCTCTGAGAATTACTTCAGTATTATGAATTTCATTGTAGTTAAAGTAT